>NW_010133057.1:18957-50121 GCF_000699245.1 Pterocles gutturalis | reverse complement strand
ATGACATCCATGGCCTCTCCCTCATCCACAAATACTTCTGCCGTCCCATCTTCTGATCTTTAATCAATTGATATCCACACCTGTTCAGTCCTATAGAATAGTGAAAAAAATCCAGTCAGTGTAATTTATGCATCTAATTCTTATGCACCTCTCATTAATCGATCCTGCTAAGTCCTTAATTTTCTTCTATAGTCACTGTAAGAAGGGAAAGAAGTATCCTTGCAAAACATTCAGGGGAGAGCTCGTCTTTCTAAACAATGAGGCTTGCAATTGTAGCTTGATGACACTCATCAGGTAGAAGAATTTCAGTATCCATCTATACTTAACTGGCAGGAGGGCTGTGCAGGTTGATTCAATCTGGGATGTCCTTTTAATCTCGCTAAGCAACTAGTGAGCTTTGTCATCTTGTCACCTTGCCTTGTGTTCCCACCTTTGCTGTATCCACTATTCTTCATGACCTTACGATGCCTGGGGCTTCTCTGGTGTTCCCATCAGGATGAGCCTCCCCAAGCCTGTAGACCTCAGTCTCCAGCATGTCACTGCACACTGCACCTTTCAAGGAGTAGGAATCCTGACAGGCAGCAAGGGCACTGTCAGATTTAATGAGGGAAAGAAAATAGATGTTTTGAGCAGCCATGAAATCAGTTAGAAATAACAAATTTAACACCCCCAGCCAAAAGGAGGAGGTAGGTGATGACAGCTCGGCACTATGTCATCAACATTGTTCGGATTGCTGCAAGCAGAGGCGAGAGGAGTTTTCCCAGCGACTTCCCAAGCGCCCCCAGTTGCGATGCAGCCGGGGGAAGTGCTTTGGTTTGTGTGTTAGTGATGTTATCAGCTGCAGCAGGCGACCTGCGGGAGGCTGAGGTCATGTCCCGACAGGTGAGTGCTATGCAGCTCCCTTTCAGGAAAGGGTGGGAAACAACTTTCTGTGAAACTGAGAAACATTTGTGCTAGCTGGCATGTTAAAACTGCCGTGGTCACACCTCCACACATTTCTGTATGAACTCTAAGGCAAGAAATATAAACTTGAAACTAGAGATACCCTCTACTCTGCGTCCCTGGCTCTTGGGAAAAAACTGAAGGATTTTAATTTCTGAATACATGTGGGAGAACGGTCATGGAAATCTTGATCAAGGATTTTTCAAAAGCCTGAGTGATGCCAAATAAACTTCAACTTGGCATGTCAAAAAACACACCTTGGTATTTGAAGGTCATTGTGTAATTTTTGAAAAGAATCTTGCCAAACCTATTATAAATAACAGGATTTTTATGTAAATAAGTCTCTTATCAAGAGACTTATCAAGACATTGCAGTATTCTGCTAGTACGTTAGGACAAGGAATAATGTCTAAAACAGTAATCCCTTTTCAAGCTGAGTAAAATGTGAACCATACATAAAGAAATTAGTTGTTAAAATCTGTTGTGTGCTAAAAATATAAATTTAATTTTAGAGATGCAAATTTTCTACTTACGATTTGAATTTGATTTAACTACTTATCTCAAAGCATAAGTGAAGATTACATGCATATGCAGAGAGAAGGAGGAAGAAAGAAATAATGTGTTGGAAGCAGCATATTATCAAGACTGAATTGTCATAATTTACCAGTCACTTCTGTCTCCTGTCCCTCTGCTTTATGCCTGTTGAGCTTCTCTCTTGGGAAACTCACAGTGGTCATATTATTCTGGAGTTTCAGTTCTGCTCTTCATATCAGAATTATTTTCCTGTACTTAATTTTGATATTTAAACACATTTCTCACATCTTGACAGGAATCTTTTAAGGAATTGTTGGTTTCTTCCAAATTATTAATTTTTATGTCTTGTAATATACATTGTGACTGCAACATAGGAATTTGAGACAAAATAAGAATATAATAATATAATATAACTGCTGCCTTAGGAATATACAGTTATGTTCCATAGGATAGGCCTAGAGTAACACTAAAAAAAGTGTAATGATGTAGAAAAATAATGCATTAATGCAAAAATATTTATTTCCTCAGCAGAACTAATATTTTTGGATACCTCTTTGCAAGGCTGGCCTTAAGGCAATGTTACAGTGATTTAAAAAGGAACCTTTTTTGTCTTTGTCTATATCAACAATTTTGTGCATTTTCATTTTTTTACTGTGGCCTTCTTGAGCAGGACTAAATCACCTGCAAAAGGTTATAGGTTTGGCATAGCTTAAAAAGAATCAAAGGCACACAAAGGAGTTTCTTTGGTCAAATAATATTAAAAGTTAAGTATTTGAGATTGACTGGTACAATTACTCTGAGACGAATTAAAAGTAAATGTTAAATAAACCTCCCTGACATTTGTTCTCCCCCAGTCAGTGTGGTATTTTATTTGTTGTGTTGCCAGAATAGAAAAGGAACCAAAATTCAAGTCTGTGGAAGTGAATTGTTAATAAAGAAAAACAGTTCAGTCACTTTGACATGGAGTTAAAAGAATAGTTTTCCTATCAGTGCTCAGTGAGTTAAGGCAAGTCCAGCTGATAAAATGGAAACGCTTTTCCAATTTGTTTAGAGTAGGTTTTGCATAACAACATCTTTAATCCCTCTTGCATACATTTTCCTCATAAGGCTGTAAAATTTGAGATTTATGAGTCTGGATTGTCATCTCTAATGGAGAGGAATTCTCTGCAAAGACAACATTCAACACAGTTAAAAACTTGAACTATTTATTCAAGGGAAATTTGAAAATTGACAGAAATACAAATTTCAAATTAATTATGAAAATGTAAATGTCTCAGTTTCAGATGGCACCCATTCATGTGCCGCAGTGTTAAGCATGAGAACGATACTGCAGGCATTGAAATATTAGACACATGTGAAGGAGTTTGCAATAGCAGGGTCTAAATTAAAATGTGATTTAAACCAAGGGAAATTGATATATTATTTTCCTAGAATAAAGGAGTTTCTTAAAATAGTACAGTATTAAGTGAGATAATATTTTGATTGTAAATATATTTCTCCTGGCTCCTATTCTATTGGAATGATTCTCATTTGTGAGGTTGCAGTATACTTTTCTGTTATGACTCATTAGTTTCAAGACTGAGGCTGAGGATACCCCATGACCCTCAAATTTAACACTCTGACTGATTAGGCTTTAAACAACAGTAGTTTTCCTACAAGCTAATATGTGTGTAGCACTGCTTTAAAAGTATAAACTAGAACAAAATCCCTTATGGGACAGTAACTAAGCAAGTCGAGCTAAACCCATTATTTTGTGAGGCAGGGAACTGAACCTTGCTTCAATTCAGCTGGAGCCTGTTTTTTTTGGAAGAAGTTGTCTGGTGCCACAAAAGAAATTCGTAAGCAGAGGCCTGAAGACTATTAAGTTTACTTCAAGAATGTATTGTCAAAGATCTAATAAATTTACTTACTGCTGCAGGCCATGCATTCATAAAGCCTTAATAATCCAGGTGGTGTTTTTTTCCTTCAGAGGGAGCTACAGCGTGTGGATCCTTAGGAAAAAAGGTATTCTGCTTTAGGTAATATGGGCATTGTTTAATGATAGACATGACAGTTTGTGTTTTCTCTGTTACTACACTCAAGGAGGTTTATTTTTCTGATGCAAAATTGGTTTGTGACTACGCAAAGTGCTAGTAAGTTTAACGATAACATAGAAACAACTTTATAATAAGAGAATAATTATTCTAAACCAAATAGATTTTTAAATGATATTTTAAAATACTCCAAAGATTTATTCGAGTAGGATTACACCCTCAGCAAGTTTGCCAACAACACAAAGCTGTGTGCTGCAGTTGATAAGCTGGAGGGAAGGGATGCCATCCAGAGGGACCTGGACAGGCTTGAGAGGCGGGCCCATGCAAAACTCATGGAGTTCAATGAGGCCAAGTTCAAGATCCTGCACCTGGGTCGAGGCAATCCCAAGCACAAATACAGGCTGGGTGGAAAATGGCTTGAGAGGAGCTCTGAGAAGAAGGAGTTGGGGGTGTTGGTTGATGAGAAACTAACATGACCTGGCAACATGCACTTGCAGCCCAGAATGCCAACCGTGTCCTGGGCTGCATCAAGAGAAGCGTGGCCAGCAGGTTGAGGGAGGTGATTCTGCCCCTCTACTCTACTCTCGTGATACCCCACCTGGAGTACTGCGTTAAGCTCTGGAGTCCTCAGCATAAGAAGGACATGAACCTGTCGGAGTGGGTCCAGAGGAGGCCCACAAAGGTGGTCAGAGGGCTGGAGCATCTCCCACATGAGGGCACGCTGAGAGAATTGGGTTTGTTCAGCCTGGAGGAGAGAAGGCTCTGGGGAGACCTTCTAGCAGCCTTACAGTTCTTGAAGGGAGCCTACAGGAGAGATGAGGAGGGACTCTTGATCAGGAAGTATAGCAATAGGATGAGGGGTAACAGCTTTAAGCTGAAAGAGGGTAGATTTATATTTGATATTAGGAATAAAATTTTTATGGTGGGGGTGGTGAGGCACTGGAACAGGTTGCCCAGGGAAGCTGGGAATGCCCCATCACTGGCAGGGTTCAAGGCCAGGCTGGATGAGGGTTTGAGCAACCTGGTCTAGTGGAGGGTGTCCCTGCCCTTGGCAGGGGGGTTGGAACTAGATGGTCTTTAAGGTCCTTTTCAACCCAGGCCATTCTATGATTCTGTGATTCTATGATTATTTTTACAGTGTTTCAATTTACAAGTTTACCGTATTACAGTTCAAGACTAGTCATATCTTTGAGTTTTCTCGGGACTGTCCATTGTCCACACATGGAAATCACGTCATTGGACTTTAGCTAGCCATCTAGACTGGTGGTTTGAACACTCTCCCTTTATATTCAGTGGAGTGGTCCAAGTCTTTCCAGAGAGCGATTCAGCTGCTCATATCAGATGTACCTTGTAGTTCCTGAAGATGCAGTTCTTTCCATTATTTTTGCCTAGCTATGTTAAATTAAATGTCTTTCACATGATAAAATTATATTATATGAATCCTACCCTTAAGTGACAGTCTTCACCTTTTATGGAACAGGACCCAGCTGATTACGTTCCTGTGCACTGGGACCTGAGCAAAAACATAGTGTTTTACCGTGGTTAGTCACTGGAACTATTGAATTTGACTGCTTTGATTTTTTTCTGCTGAGAAGCAGTGGTCATTGTTTATCCAATATGCAATAACATAAAGCATAATTTCAAAATAATGACTTATCTCCACAGTAAGAACAAAGACTTCTGAGAACAAAGTGCTGCTAATAGAGCAGTCTACTGACAGCCCTGTTTCCTAGTACCCTCCCTTTTCTGGGTATAGTGGGACATTACGTTCAGTAGCTGTCACTTTCAAATGCTTCCTCTCCTGTCCATCCCCTTGGTTTTGGTTTTGTCCTGCTTCTCTTGAATCTGTTTGTATGAGTTAGTTCTCCAGAAGAGAGGGCAAGTTCCCAGACATTTTCCTCTCTTTGTTGTCCTTTACTACTTTCAAATAAATGCTATTAGCGGTGAGTACTACCTGCTGATTAGTTTCAAATAATCCATGGTAAGTGCCTAGCAAATAAGGCAATACCAACCAAGAGACAGGTGGTACACTTCTACCCCCCCTCCGTTCTTTACCTTAGGAACAGTGGCAGGGCAAAATAAAGTCTTTCTTCTACTTTGTTTTCTGTCGTCTCCTAAATCCAGTAGAACACCAACTTTTGCATGTGCTTGCTGCACAGGAGTGTTTTAGAGGTCTGCCTTCCAAATACCAGTCTGTTGGTGAACTGCTTAACCTCAAATACTGGCCAAAAATCAGGTGCATTCAGCATAGATTCAGGTTGTAGTGTGGTAGTAGTATTTGTAGTGTATCCTGATCCTTTAATATAGAATTGTAGAATCATTTAAGTTGGAAAAGACTCTTCAGATCATCAAGTCCAACCATGTGCTCACTTTTATAATTTTTAGATGTCTTTTTTTTTTTTTTTTTTTTTTAATGATACATGCAGGCTGAGTGGTTAGAGTCTGATTAAGAATTGTTTTGAGCAGATTCTGTGATGAATGCCTTGCTCCTGTCGACCTTCAGTGAGCCAAAGTATTTCTGGAAATAAAACATTGTCAGTTCTGGTGTGTAATGACAACAGGCCTGTATTTATTAGAAAATATGCTTTTGATGGAACTGATACTTGTGGCACTTCAATTTCCAGATAAATCTTTCCATACAAACTGTATGGTGATCCAATGTATCAATGGGATTTATATCAGATCTTTTGGTCACTGTTATCACAGTAACCTGTCTGCCTGCACTGTGAATGATGCAAGATTTTAAAGTGCTGTAATATTTTACTGTTGGTTTGTACATAGAACAAGTATTATATATCAATTCTTTTGTGAATATATTAATATAGAAAAATGTATGACTAATATAAGTAATATATATGGTGTTGTCTCTAATGAACTGTCATTATTTTACTTTTAGACTACCCTTAATTTCATTTAAACTCCTTGCTTCCTTAAAGGAAAATATAGTCTGCATCTGACATATTTTAAGTGTCTATTTTAAAATGAGATTAATCAAATTCTGGAGTCTGATTATCAGGAGAAAGTATTAGCTAAAGCAATTCTGTGAATCCTATTATATGCATGTTCTCTGCCAATACATACTGAACAGTTGCTGAGTCTTTGAACAGAGCAATAAGAAATTTTCTTATCTTGTGGAAATGATTTGAGATATTTTCTTTTGAATCAGGACAAAAAGTCAAAATTCTTATAAAGTTTCGCAGAATAATTGAGCATAGGCCTTTCAATTTGAAAAAAAAAGTACAGTTTAGTATGTTTAGGTTTTGCATTAAAAATCAGTTTAAATTTTTTACAATATTAATATGAGAAGTTACATATATCTAAAAGACTTAAGGCAGACTGTAGAAAAAGGTGAAAATTCAACATGTATTTTCTACGAATATTTCAGTAAAAAGATTAATCAAAGGCAGTCATTTTGTGAACAACTTTCATTTTCATTGGTATTTTGAGGGAGAAGAGGAATAATATAAGTTGTACTTTGTGTACACTGCAGCTAGCTCAATGTCTTTCCTTTCTGTTAGAGACAGTGATTCAGCAGTGTGTGCTTAAGCATTTCAATTAGTAAGCACTTCACTAGTACCCTAAATCCGTGAAATTATTTGCATATTCACCATTGGAACTGTGGAAGTGGGAAGCGTTCAGCTCCTGCAGATCTAGACCCTTGCTTACAGCACAGAGTCCCAAACAGCAAGTGGATCTTTTGATTCCCTTGAAATCACTTACAAAGCCAGCCACTTAATATCTATAAAGGCTTTCAAACACACACAGTGCTCCAGTGTCTTTTTTTGGTGATTCAAACTGGGTTTCGGTTTATCTGCTTTGCTGTTTTCTTTGAAAGCTCACATCCTCTTGATGCAGCCAATAGAGTGAAGATGTCCTGTCTCTTCGTGAATGAATTCGTACTGCACTGATTTAAACTGAAATTAAAGCTATGAAATGCAGTGGCTGAAGAGCCAGTGCCTGTTTGCTTCCACAGTTTCTGTAAATGAAAATCTGGTTAATCTCCTGCAGAGGAACTGGTCATAGACTTGAATTGGAAATTCCTTAAATTAACTCTGTGTGAATCTCCAGACTGTGCTTGGAGACAACCTTAGTTACGCTTAAATGATTTTTACTAGGATCAAAATTTAATATGCAGTAGCTAGCCTTTACATTCACGTCCCTTCTCTCACTTCCCCTTCTCTTCTTGTAACAAAGCAACTAAACAGTACTCTTCAGGTATTTTTTCTCCTATGTGACTTCAGGTATTTGCTTAGTCTGAGCCTTATCAAATGCAACCATTCCGACTTGTTTCTTGAGGATAGACATAAAACAGAAGCAAAAAAAGAGTTACAGAAACTACTGAAAGATGGAAACTGTCTGCAGTTCATTGGATACCAGCAATTACACTCCAGGAAAGCCAAGTCCATAATGCTGGGAAGTGTGTGTTTTCTCATGAGAAGTCAGAGAAAGCATTGTTTTAGTCCCTAATCACTAGGGTCTGGCTTAGGAGTTTGGTTTTGGTTGTTCTGCAAATGTATTGAGTTACAGCAGCAGAGTGCAGAAGACTGCAGAGTTCAACAAGTTATTTTAGTGATTGGAGTCCATTACAGTACATTTGAAAAAGATTTATAAAGGTGAAGCATTTGAATGGCTTTCTAATTGGGTAACATTATTAGGCTAGCTTATGCATTGTTGAAGTCAATTCAAAACATTCTAGTGGCATATTTTACATGCTGGCTTTACTTATGCATTTCACTTTTCCAAATAGTTTTTCTATAAGAAATTAAGGCAGTTTTACAGGATATGCCTTTTCTGATGATCATAGGATAGGGAATAGCATATGATCATAGAATCACAGAATGACAGAACCACAGAATTATAGAATCATAAAATAGTTTGGGTTTGAAGGGACCTTTAAACTAAGAGAGGGGAGATTTAGGTTGGATATTAGGCATAAATTTTTCACTCGGAGGGTGGTGAGGCACTGGAACAGGTTGCCCGGAGAAGGTGTGGATGCCCCCTCCCTGGAGGCATTCAAGGCCAGGCTGGATGGGGCCCTGGGCAGCCTGCTCTAATGGTTGTCAACCCTGCCCACAGCAGGGGGGTTGAAACTAGATGATCTTTAAGGTCCTTTTCAACCCAGGCCATTCTATGATTCTATGATTAAAGGTCATCTTGTCCAAAGGTGTGCTGTCCCAATGCATTGAATAAAGAACATTTATTATCTGTTTTATAGGTGGGATTTTTTTAATTGTTTGACAGTCAAAAAATTTACTTGAGACCTTTGCCTTTTTAACCTGGAGCCGGAATGTACTGGGACTATGATACAGTAGGGCAAATAAGAGTTGTTGAAACTATGTGTCTTGAGGTGAACATATAATATCTTCTCTATATTTCTTCTGACTAGCAGAATCACCTAAGATTGTATGTCTAGTCTGGCAAAAAAAACATGTTTATATGAACCATGAATAATAACTAGCAAATAGTGTGGGGATCAAAAAACTTGTGAAGATTGACAGGGAGCTTAACGGCTGAATGAGGAATCATGATGTTGGAGACTAAGTTTTTACATTTCACATCAGATTTTACTTCTAATAAAACTTTTGGGGTTACTTTATCCTGGTGTATATTAACTAGCTGACTTGGCACAGAAGGAGGCTAATCAGAGGATGAAAAAACAGAACAGATGTCTAAAAATGGACAATTCCCTTTTCTTTCCTCTCTCCGTGTCTTTGTTTTCTCTGTAGGTTGAACTCAAGTTCAAGAGAGGGTTTCCGTTTTCATGTGCTTCATGTACCTGCTGTAATGAGGAGATCCATAGCAAGGAGGACAGATTAGTGCCAACTTCAGTAACCCTGTCAGAAAGAGGCACCCAGTAGAGTCAAATATTTTGAACCAAAGAAGAAAGACTGCAGCTCTTGCAGACATGCAAACAAATCAGTGAGCATTAGCAGAACATGGAAAGAGCTGGAGGAAGAGGGAGGAAACATGCTTTTTTCTTAAGATGTCGTGCTATGGTTTTAATTGTGCCATACAAGCATAGAATCATAGAATGGTTTGGGTTGGAAGGGACCTTAAAGATCATCTAGTTCCAGCCCCTCTGCCACAGGCAATGATTCCTGAACTATAGGCAGCCTGTTAATATTTTACAGTTGCTCTGGTTCTCCTTATTAACATCCTTTTGCAGTCTGTTTAGGATGAAAGAAAAAGAAGAGAAAGCAGGAAGGACTAATAGTAAAAATTTTAAGGAGACTCTTCTTTCTTAGTGCTTTACTTACAGTTTGTTTTTTTCTTCTGTCTTTCGTGTGTTTGATGTATGTTCTTTACCCTGGACGAATTCATAGGTTGTTGTTTGTTTTTTTTTTTTACCCATTAATCAACCTCACCTAATGACTAAAGAGAGCAGATATGTTGCACCATAAAACTCTACAAGTACCAGACAGCTGTGTTTCTACAGACTTATATCTTGTGGACACAATGAGTCTGTGTGGCTATGGTTATACAGGTTAGGCACTCTTTAGCTGATTTGTCTCTGGCTGATTGTGCCATGGATACCATGTAGGGAAGCCAGTATCTGTATCAAGATGCATCAATTTCTATTGTGTCTATAAGTGAACACTGTGGTGTAGCTGTGTGCTTTTGTTTAGGAATTAGGGTTCTAGGGTAGCTCCTTAGGACAGCAAAACTACAATCAGACATTCTTCATGGAACGCCCTTCAGATTGCCAGTGCTCAAGAGACATAATTTAATGATAGAGATATATTTTATACTGTCTTCACATAGCCCAGTGATCTGTGGAGTGAACTGGCACTGATTCTTTCCTTCTATGAGCAATTTACATCATGACAGAAAGTTCTGACAATCTAATTTGTATTTCTCATTGAGATTGAGATATCTCTTTAAAGATATCTGAGCATCATAGTTAGAAAAATAAAATGCTTAAATGGGAATATTCATTTTAATAGGCTTTCCCTTTAACCAGTTTATTGATCAAATCCTCTTCCTCCTCCTCTTTTATTCATCTGGATGACTTAATCTTTCTAGGAATTTATGGTTTCACTACCTATGCAAAAATAATATATTACTGTTTTCTGACAGGTGACCAGTTTGGTGACAGGACTCCTATAAAGACTGATTCTAGGTGACATCCATCTTTGACTTGTCAAATTCAGGCAAACCTTTTCAGAAAGTATTGTCCTCAGCAGCCTCAGTCAGTTATGAAGTCACTTTGGGACTCTAGATCCTTAGCTTTTTAGCTCCTTACAAAGTTTTTGACTGTGTCTCACAACTTTTGCCATATCGTTTCTCATGAATGTTTCACTGCACCACGTCCTGTGTATCATCTTCTGATTTAGCAAGGCTGCATTCTTATCTCTGGCAAAATTCAAGAAACAAGTTTTCATGCATCACTGTAGCAATGTCTCATTGACATATACACAAAGTTACTTTAGGTTTACCTCGTTGTAACACAGCCCTCCTTCTTTTTGTTTAGTTTTAAAAGCACTCTAGTAATGGCTTCCCTCTCCAAACTTCTGATGTATTTGTATTACAAGCACTTGTCTGGGAGAGGAACAAAAGCAAAACTGTCATTGAGGTATGGTTCCTTAATTATTTGCCTAGCAGCTAAACGTATGACTAAGCCCAAGAGAAGTGCTAGTGAGCAATGCAAAACTCATTTACCTATAGCAGTATTATTCTAGGACAGATAATTAATTTAATAGAGAACCACATTAAGATGTCATATGTAGTTTTACTTGTGATATTTTTATAATTTCTGAAAGCTATACTCTTAATATCCTTTACAGACCTTATGTTTGCACAATGCTTGGCTCTACTGTGTTGCAGAACACACCTAGTTTCATCTGGTTCAGGCATGGTAGAATTTGTCTTACCCAGCATTAGATGACTATAATAAAAATGTCTACAACCTAACTGGTTGCCACAGGCATCTTTAACAGCTGCTGAGGAAAAATACATGTATTTATGCATATTTTGAGGCACAGCTAATCTCATTTTAAAATAAATACCTAAAATAAGTCACAGCCTTACAAAATGCCTCTTTCCTGGTTTTGGCTATAAAGACAGTTTAGGATTTCCATCCCAAAAATAAATA
Organism: Pterocles gutturalis; assembly: GCF_000699245.1. Classification (NCBI taxonomy): domain Eukaryota; kingdom Metazoa; phylum Chordata; class Aves; order Pterocliformes; family Pteroclidae; genus Pterocles; species Pterocles gutturalis. The sequence goes on along the minus strand of NW_010133057.1, from coordinate 38,521 downwards.
TGCTTCGTATGCTTCCTGCTCTGTTGTGTCAGAGGTTTGTAATAATTGTAATAACAATAGTAATAATAACAACAACTTGGGTTTTATTCTTTGTGTGACCTTGGTCTGTATATGTCTATATGGCTTGTATCATTTCGAAAACATCCCTTCTAAACACAAAAAGCACAAAGGGAAGAAAGCAAGATCTAAAATATCTATATTCTTCTCTTAAAATTATAAATCTGACAGTTTTAGTACTTCACATTCTAAAAGGTGAACAATATATATTTCAGGGGCAGAAGGAGGCCTGTAGAAATGGAGGCCTGTAGAAATGGAGGCTTGCTGGAAGCCCTCTAGAAATAATATTGGGTTTGGTTTGTGTTTTTTTTTTTTTTTACTTGAATAAAAATAGGATAGAAATTGCTGAAAGCAAGAAATGGGTGCTATTAAGACAATATTAAATCTTTCAAGTTTCCTTTCATGTGCTTTTTGCTTCCTAAATTTCATCCTCTCTTTAGGTTTCTAACTCAGTATACTTCACATTTTCTGTAACATCAATGACTACCTTGTTTGGTAGTTGGCTACTGAAATTTCTCCATATGAGTGTACCTTCTTAACAAGTGGGATTTTTTCTCTTGTATAGTAATTTTGATATGTTCAGTAATTGCATACAAATATAGATTACATTTAAGATTGAGCTACTTAAGACACTAGAGATGAAAAGTAAGACACCAGAGATGAAACGTAAGACACCTGCATGTAAGTAAGCTGCAGATTGTGTGCCTGTGTCCATAAAAAGTTTAAATCATTAGTTTTCTGCACAGTAGAACAAATTATGCCAGATTTCCTATTGCTTTCCATCTCCTGTCTGGAATCTCTTCTGTCTAGAAAGACACAAAATCTTCTAGAAAGTTTTCCTTCAGCTGGGGTTTTCCAGTGTCTGACATTCTTATTTCTAGTAAGCTCATGCAGCAATATTTTTCTCAGTAGCAATACTAATAGGTTCTCTCTCCTCTAATTGGCAGTAATTTTTCATTCCTTCTATATGTTAGAAGCTTTTATCCCTCTGTCAAATTTTGTTTAAATTGGGCAGTGTGTTCAGGGGTGGCACACAAATGGCTTTTCTCACTAGATAAAGAACAAGACACATTCTGTTGCATTTTTCCTAAGAAACTAATGAGAAAATGTAACATTTGGCTAACCTAATGTAAGTGCTGGTTTAGCTAACACTATGGTTAGTGGTTTTCTTGTGGTACTCATCACAGTTTTTGGTATGTGCTATTGTAGCCTTCCCCTTCGTAAGTAAAAATAGAGATCAAAAGAGCAGAAAGAAGCAGGGCAAGGAGTGCAGCATGATACTCCAGTGACCATTTCCCTCCTTTTGTTTACACAGTAAACATTTATGCTAGATTACACAATTATGGTGGTTGGTTTTTTCTAGTAGACAGGTCAATAAAGAAATATAGAGGCTTAGCTTTGAAGAAGAGTGGAAGCATATGGAAGGGCTGCCTAATTTTTCAAGGAACAGAATGGAAGAAACTGGAAGGGGAAAACCAACCTGCATTTGACTCTTCCTCCAGTAGTTAAGCCATGAGTGAACTAGAATACTTTGATATGTTTCTCTGCTGTTCAGAGGAATTACTTTATTCACTGGTTTATGTACAGAAGTGTTAATTTCTAAAGGGAATTCCTTGTACATTTCAGACAGTTGTTACCTGAGGAAATCTTGTTCTGTAGCAGCACCTTGTGGGAAGGAAATCAGGCTACAGCCTCTCACACAAGCCAGCATTTCTGGAAGACAGTTGCTGAGTGAGCATCTGCCCTCAGTGAGCATCTGCCTTCAGTGAGCTGAACAGGTTATTTTATTCTTGCTGTGGAAATAATTAGAAGATTCTCCCGAGTAGTAACAAACACATCCAATAGGATGTCATACAGAACTTCATTTGTCATGCCCTTTTCTCTGTGACATGCAGACTCCCTACACTGACAAGAAATGCCTTTTTACTGTGGAAAAGCAGTGAACAGATGGAGGTAAACTGTTCATGAGAAAGTAAAGCTATGCTGTATTTTAGTAGAAATGTGCTAATCTAATTTGAAATATTCAGTCTGCTGTACAAATGCTTGGTTTATAGTCAGTGAAATGGGTGCTAGGTCTTTTCAGCTGTTACCTTTGCAACTACAAAAAAAAAAAAAAAAAAAAGCTGCATTTCTAACTGGACCTTAGAGTGCCATCTGTTTGCATTTGTTGTTTCTGGATTGCTTTTTTTTTTACTAAGAAAAACTCCATGAAGCCTGTCATTTCAATAAACACTTCCTGCTGTTTTACAGTTGTACAAATTCCATTAATTGTAGACACACACTTAATTTCTGCTGAGAGGAAGAGATTAGGCTGTGACATGCTCAGATTTTAGCTGGTGCTTAGAGTTTTGCAGCTGGAGTTAAATGTCTTCCAGATCATCCCTTCCAAAACTTTGAGGGATGCTTCCTGTATTCCTGCATTGCTTTGGTTTTAAAAAATGGAGCCTACTTCTGCTGGTAAATATATGTGTTTTTTGTTTGAGGAGTACTGTGAAGGTTCTTCTGATTTCTAATTCTTCTGATTTCTAAGAGGAAATACAGTCCTTAGCTTAAGGACAATGCTATCAACATCGACAGCTGCCAGCCAGAGAGGCTGACTTGGTCCATATTAACTGTTCAGTTTCCCTTAGTGTACTGCTTGCTGTCTTGAGCTTTCAATTCCCAGTGTTTGCACAGAAACCATCCATGTTCAGTGAGACTGCAGGGAAGCATCTCCAGTCTCTCAGGATAATAAGAGCCTTCCAGTGATTCTGGCAGTCTGATCATATCAGGGAATTTCTGTGTGATGCCCTGCATTATGTGTGATTTGGAAAGTTCTGCAGAAACTTGGATCATCCACAATTTTTGTAATTCCTAAAAAAAGGCGTTCCAAATATATTTGGTTAGTTCTTGTTCTTTTTCTCTTGCAGGAGAAGGAAATTAGCATATCCTGGAATGAATGTAACTAGTTTGTATGCACCTATGATAAAATTTATTCCTATATGTAGCAAATATATCATGGTTGAGTTCTTACTTGTTATTTCTTAGTTTAAAATCTTTAAAACCCTTGGTTTGTAATGTCCAGCTTAGATACATGTATTACCTAGGATACAGGTTACGTTAACTTCAAAAGACAAAGTAGTATTTAACAGAAAAGAAAAATTATTAAATATATCTTTATCATTTTGTTTTGCAGGGGGCAATAAGCTGAAGAATCAACACTTTCGCCTAAACTGGGCATGGATCTCCTTAGAAAAGGAGTATTATTTGGTAAATGAAGACTCCAAATATCTTGATGTTGTTCTTAAACGGAGAGGTTACCTAGGAGAAACATCTTTTATAAGTAAGTTCAATTTTATCCTTATCAATTGCTTCTGTAAATCACTGGTCAGGTAGTTGACAAAATGTATCAATACAGCTATATCCTTTTACTGCTGTTTGATACTAAGCAAGCTAGATTCAAATGAGTATGTTTATTTATTAAAACAAGTATCTTTTTGTTATGCTAAGTATATGATTTCTTTAGTTATACAATAAAATTTTCCACCTTTTTTCGGGAGGGGGGGTCTTCTGCAATTAATTTTTGACTTAACAGCCCAAGACCCAGTCATTCTTTCTTTGATTTGTTTGATACCACTGTTGCACTTGTTTCACGGAGTGCAGTTCCTGTGCAGATTCTATTTTTCCTGTAATGAGAAAATGCAGTTGTAGTAATTGTAAAAACAATAAACATACATCATTGTCCAGGAAGGCTATTATGAGCAGGTCTGATTAGCAGCTACGAGCATTAGGGTCATTTTCTTTTGTCAATGTTGACAGTCAACTGAAGCTGATACAGGAGGTGTTTAAAGCTGTTTGCAGTGTCTGGGGAGTGAAAAGGTGAGAGAAAAGACTGTGTTATCACATTCTGCAACTTCACACCTGTCTCTAGCTTCTGGATCTGTTCCCATTTGGACCAGGGAGCATTATCCTTGTACAGTTTCATGTTGAAACCTATGGTGAGCTTACACTGCTTAGAAAAGTCACGCAATTTAAAAATGGTTTTGCAGAAATATGTAAACATTTACTTGGCATGGAGCACAAGGTCATGTGTAGAAATCAGGTTTCGGTTTAAGTCTCTTTCTGAATAAGGATCTGAATTTCAAGTATTGAGATGTATTTAGGACACCTATTTTGGCATGAGATTTAAGGGATACAGGCACCAACTAACTAGATCTAATTTAAAAGGCTCTGTTTTGAACAGTGAACTAACTGATAATATATTTCTTTTAAATAAAGTAAAAGAATAAAAAAATTAAATATAACGTTTAATTACTATACATGATTAACAGATACTGATTTGACTTCTGATCCTTCAAATAGTGTTTACAAAATTTTCTACCTATGGATTCAAGTTCAATTTCTGAATAGAGCTGACTCAAAATGCAGCAAAAGCCGTTTGAATAACTTGTCTCTGACTACCTTAATCCTGCAAAATGGAATTAAAGAGTTGGAAAGAAAATAAAATATATTGATTAAGATGCTTACTGGCATTTCTGATCCATGTGCAGTGCCAAAGGGGCTGAAGAGTTATGGAAGTTATGTACAATATTGGCTATGACTTAGGAGGAGGTAGAAGCAGGAAGCAAGACAGGCAAAGTTTATAGGGAAAGGTGATGTGTTTTAATACATTAAACAATACAGTTAGAAGAAACAGGTGGAGATGGGAGAAGTTTTAAGTTTTTTTCTGAAAACCTGAGAAAGACCTTTAAGATTTGATTAGTACTCTGGGGTTCAAACAGAGGCCAAATGCATGAGTTGGAGATAGTTCTGAAGGACTGTCTAATTTCTATGAGGGCCTGTTAGCCTTAAACTGGCAGGGAAACACCAATGAAAAGCCATTTTAGAGCAGCCTGGATCTGAGGCTGTAAGGTCTGTGCTGTCTCAGTGGGATGAGCTGTATTGGATTTTATCCCTTGGCTTTGTAGTTTCAACTTGACTTGATTTTAATGATTGTCATTATACAAACACCAAAATAAGAGGATAATAATTTTTAAAAAATACTTATTGTAGTGGAAACAGCTGCAATGGCTCAGATTTTACATCTTCTTTCATCCTTATTCCATAGTTAGTTTTGCTTTGGATAGTTCTGTCCAAACTGCCTTTCATAATGTTAATTGATGTGCTTCCACCTCTGTGTGTGGCACCAATATAAAATTGATCAAGAGTAACAGAGTTGGCTTGAATACTCTTCAAGTTGTAAAAAGAATTTTTTTCTAAAACTTATTTTTTAAAGATGACATAATGAGAGAAAAGTTACAAGTGATGTTTTTAATAACCTGAATTTCTGATTTTGGCAGGTATTAGCACCAAAGATGGTACTGCCAAGAAAGATAAAGACTTCAGAGGAAAAGCCCAGAAGCAGGTGCAGTTTAATCCTGGCCAAACTTTAGCTACGTGGCGAGTACGGATTTTGAGTGATGGTGAACATGAACAGTCTGAGTCCTTTCAAATTGTTATTTCTGAGCCTGTCATGGCAGTTCTGGAATTTCCTGATGTATCCACGGTGGAAATTATTGACCCAGGAGATGGTAAGAACATTTCCAGAACTGTACTGACAATATGCGCGTATATCAAAAGATAAACTGGACAGTAAATGCTATGAGTAATGGGATGATAAAGCTTACCTTTCCTCAGGATATTTCTGAAAACAGACTGGGGCACTGGGTAGCCATTTGTCCTCTATCACTTTTAATGATTCATGAATTTGTAACTAAGGTAGAACGCTTTGATGAAATACCTGCATTTTTCCTGTGATATATTATTTCTAAGGTTTTTTGTTTTGTTTAGTTTTAGGTATAATAGGTTTTCAGTTCAATGTTTTTGCAAACAGAATGTATCTGCACAGGTGGCTGGAAGCTGACTTGACTCTGCCATGATAATTCATGTAGGAGAAGATGGCACAGGCAAGTTGAGGCTAATTGGTCCCAACACGTTTGGGTCTTGGAGTAGACTAGTTGCATCAGTTAAGCCTTAGTACCAACGTGAGAAGCTCAGTAAGGGTAAGGTTCACTAGACCAAGTACAGCACAAGCGGTGTCAAGAACAACTAAAATTACAGTTAAATGTAAATTAAGAAAAAATATAGAGAGAACTTTGAGGAAGACTCCTAATAATCTTGTGAAAGTGCAGGGTATAATAAGTTCAGATGCTAAGCAAATAGAAACCATCAAAATTTTTATTCTGCTTCCAGTGAAAATTATTTTAAAATTCATTGATTTGAATGGTGTAGTCTTAGCACTAAAATAGTGAGCTTGCTTGGAAAGCTGTACCAGCTCCTTGATGTATGGGACATGAGTTAATGTTTTATTCTGAAAAGAGATTGCATAAGGATAAGTTTTCTTATACTAGTGGAGACAATGTCCTGACCTTTTCTGTTGTTCATAAGGTCTGTTAAACTTTTTGTGTCATTTTACTCCTAGTTGATAATTATGAGAGACAAGAAAAAGAACAAATCAGATTCCTGCATTTTTTTTTTAAAGATAGACTTTTTCATTTTGTAAACTTAATTCTAAAGGGAGAACTAAAAGGAACAAATTAATTTTTTTCTGTTACCTTCTGTTTTACTTTAAAACAAAAAGGTAGGGATTTGGTGGTTTTCACATGCAAATTTTTACTTGCTGGAATTGTGAAAGTGCCTAGATCTTACCAAACCAGAATTACAGCATTTTTAAGGCAGGCTTTTGACCTTAAGTCATGCTAGTAGTATTTTCCAGTTGGAAAAATAAAACCTGGAACACGTTTTCAAATAAGTCACATGACAATTTTCAGAACATTGTTTCCCAAAGTACTCTGAAATAATGAAAAAAAAAGGCTTTGTGCAGTCACCTGATACCACTTGATTTGGTATTATACAGAATTATCTTCTGTTTGGGTTGCAGTCATATTAATGAAACTGTAAAGGTGCTTTATAACTACATACATAACCACCTTTTGTTCTTGAGTTTTTGAGGGAAAAAGAACAAAATTGATTCTGAATCCCAACAGCAGCATAAAACTCAGCAACCTCTTTATATTAGTATAAAATAATGACAGGGTTTAAAATCCATTTTAGTGGTTTTTTTCCCCTGAAAAACAGATCTGACATTCTTTAGTCTGATTTAGGGTGAGGTTGCTCTCCAGACTCCACTGACTGTATTGGCTAGGTCTCCTTTGAGTAAAACAGGAGTGTAGACATGTAGCCAACTCTAAATCAAATCTCCAAGTCAGAGTAAGATAGCAAGAGCTCAATCTTTCATCCTCAATGCTAAATGATTTTCGTGGTTGTCTTGATGCAGTAAGTCAAAGAATGGCCTTGCAGAACGACTGCTTGTGTATGACCTATGCTATTGATACTTCTGTGATTAACAGTTAATAATGAAATACAATGGAAATAATAAAAATTTAGATCTTGTGGACAAATTCTCCAAACACTGTCTTGCATCATTAACACTAGATGTGAAAATTGGTCACATTAGAGACTACTTAGCACAGACTTGTGAATTCAGAACTAATGATCTGATTTTATTTTTCTATTTCTGAAAGACTAAGAAACTCTACTTCCCTCACCCTCCAGGTTTTTCTTAAAATTTAGTGCCATTGCTAGTAAATACAAGTTATTTGTTATTTACAATTCTCCTAGCTGTTTTACAGGTGACTTTATGAGTCCATAAATCTACATAGGCAAATGTGTCTGTTCTTTGCAGAATCAACTGTCTTTATTCCTCAGTCCACCTACACCATTGAAGAAGATGTTGGTGAATTATTTATTCCGGTCAGAAGAAGTGGAGATGTCAGCCAGGAACTGATGGTTATCTGCTACACACAACAAGGTAACAGAATCTACTATAGAAAAAAAAAATAAAAAATGGAAGAGACAGAAAAGCAATAAGAATTGTTCCATCTATTACATAACAAAATTCTTTATAACTCTGTTAATTACTTTTTCACCTGTCTTCAGTCTCAACTTGAAAGGTATTGATCTTTGCAATCAGTCTTAGAGTGTTATTGAATTCAGCAGAAAAAAATATCATGTTCCAAATTTCTGCTGTTTGTTAGGAGGTGAACAGGATCTGTGCTCTTTACTTTTATGCAAGATTTTTATATGCAGCCTTATATCTCTGAAAGTGATCAGAACTGAAAGCTCTGCACTGATTGCCCAGCATATCTTTTACTTTTTTGTATCTTGAAAAAACTGCTATAAAATAATATTGCTTAATTGTCATCCTTCTTCCTCTGTCTGTCAATCATGGAGTTTCCACACCTGTGCTTTTATTGTTATTTTTCATCTGGAGAGATGAAGCAACATTTTTGGTGAGGTGATCGGCAATAAAAATAATTTGTTTTCATCAAAATATATCTGTTTATTGTTAATTTCTGGTCCACTGATATCTTCAACTGATAAAATATACTAAAGGACTTAATTTGTAGTCCTGACAGGGTCTCCTTAGTCAATCTGTGTCTCTTGTGATAGACTACAACATTCCTTCTGACTGAGAAACTGCAAATGAGTTTGAGGAGCCATGTGCTTGCATTGCATCATATAGCAGAAACAGTTTGTCCAGGGACCTCAGAAATGTAGCCTGGTTGGAGGTTTCAGCCCATCCTATCACCTAAAAGTAAATAGAAATTAAAAGACAATGAAAATAAAATTGAGCCTCTGTGAGTGGATCATTATAACCATGGTACGTATAGTGACTGTTTTCCTTTTATGCCACAGGAACAGCATCTGGCACTGCCCCAACCTCTGTACTTTCCTACTCTGACTACATATCCAGGCCTGAGGATCACAACAGCATTCTACGTTTTGACAAAGACGAACAAGAAAAAATGTGTCGGATAGTCATCATAGATGATTCCTTATATGAAGAGGCTGAGACTTTTGATGTTTTGCTGAGCATGCCGATGGGAGGAAGAATTGGTGCAGAATTCCCGAGTACTCGAATTACCATTGTACCTGACAAGGATGATGGTAAGACATCATGTAATCAAATTATGTTCCCAGTCCAAGACAGAAACTACAGGTAACATTACATTGAAATCAGCATGTAGACGTTGGATTTTTGCACTTCTTCCTGGTGGTTGAAACACATGCTGCTTTCATCTTCAGATGTGAAAACACTATTAGAAAGCTATGTGGGTTTTTTGAAGAGTTTAGTATTGGTATTTTATGGTTTGAGATAGTTACATGAGCAAGTTGGGAGTGAGGAGATGCACCTTTCCATTCTTTCACAGTAACAAGTGTAATCCAAAATGTCACCCCGCACGGGCACCCTTATGTGTGTGATTCTGAGGTTGTGTCCACAAAGCCTTCAGGCCCATTGCATTATACTCCAAAATGCCATACTGGAGGCCCTGATGGACCAGAAGCCATCTAGCAGCTGGTAAGAGGCAAGCTAGATTTCTTCTGATTTGATGCTGCATTTACATTTCTGCCATGTGTGTGTCCATAGTGCCCATGTATGCTTCCTATGTGTTTTTAGTAAAGCAAATAATCAAAAGACAGTAATGTTGCTTTAGAAATACCCTCCATAAGGAAGTGCTAACAGAATAATTTCCTTTGTTCAAGTGGTCAATAGCCTTGATATATTGCACTGAAAGTGACTTTTCCGATGGTGATTAGAGAGAGGACTGTGACTAAGGAAGAGTAGAATCAGCACACGGTATCACCAACTGCTTTGGAAAATACATGTAAATATTATTACAGCCTCAAGCCTCTCTTTCAGTGTCCCTAGCATTGTTGTGGCAACTTTCTTTCTAGGAGTGGTAGCAAAAAGGTTTCCTGGTACAATTGCCCTCATTTATGCATGGAGTTTGGAGACTGACACCTCAACTATAAATTCTGTGAAAGGAATACTGATAAGCTATTTTAGTCCTCTCTCTGAGGCCATAAATCTATTATAACATTGTCGTATTTCCTAGAGACTGACACGAGGAATTATATAGCACAGTACTCTTTGAAAGTCTGATGCCAAGATAGATGGTTATCAGGACAGTGATTTCTCCCAAGTAAAGGATATAAAAGGCAGCTCTTAAAGGCAGGAAGTTGACACCCATCTAATTGCATGGTAAATACTCAGTCTGCCTGAAATTTCTCACATGTAATCCTGTGACAGAGGTGACTTTGTTTTCTCTGTGAAACATTTGAGTAATCATACAACATTAATGAATACAACCGTTTTGAAATAACACTTCTTGTAAAGCACTGGTCATATATCGAATGCAAGCTGAAGTAGAAATATATTTATCTGACTGCTGTGATAGCACATACAGTTTTATTTCTGTAGGTTTTTTACAACAGCTTTATTTTTTTAAATATTTGGATGAATTCATTAAATTTTGGGCTTGTAGATAGCAGAACATAGACTATTGGGAGAGTAGCTATAAAAAATATGTCCATGAATAAGCTGATTACCCAGCTTTGAATATGTTCTAACCACTTAAAATGTATACAGGAAGTTTGGGGGTGAGGAGAATGTTTCTCCAAGACATTATGAAAAATAGAGTTTAGCTGATATTAGAGCATCTAACTTTAGTGTTTCTTTGGACAAATGTCACAGTTGTGATTTCTCCAAGTACTGTGACTGGATTAACATTATGCATTGACTTCTTCAGGTCAAAAGATACAAACAGCAAAGGTCAAAGTTTAATAACACTACATGAGATCTTTCCTATGGAAGTCAAGTCAGCACTAGCAACATTACCTTATCTCCTCTGGCATTCAATACAAGTTAATTAGGAAACATTCACCTCCACTACCTATCATCAAAGTCTTTTATTCTTATTTCTAGAGAAGGCCCCTAGGGTCTAACTAAAATAGCTGAGTTGCTATACAATCATGACAATAAACAAAAAGTAAAAGAGGTTTTCTCAATTTTCTAGTGAACCAGAGTATATTAAAGAAATTCCTCGCAACTGAATACTTTAATAGGGGATTATACAGCTGTGCACTGCTGCCAAAGCAAAATCTGAAAAAAAAAAAATCATAGTACATAGAACACACATAGGCATTTATATATTGAGAAAGGTGATTTTAAATTGGTGCTGCTGTTGGGGCATTTCTTACTTTGGAAGGGTCTTTTCCTGATAGGTCCTGAGGTTGGAGATTGAGATAAAAGAGGAAAAGGATTAAGTTAATTGAATACACAGCAAAGTAATTTGCACATGCTAATCTTGGATTCGAAGTTACATGTGCCACTACAGTTTAAGCATTAAAAAAACCCAAACATGGATCTGTTTGAGTCAGAGGTGATGGTTACTGACCATGAGCCACTAGAAGAAAAGCATGCAAGGGAAAGACCTATGCAATCATCCACTTCTGGGGTGGCAGTAATCTCAATTGATATTAGCCATCTATACATTTAGACATCTCATTCAAGCAAGTTATACTAGGATCCTTCTATAGTTAATGAAAAGAGAGGTGTACTCCTGGGAACCATCCCATTCTAGGAAAAGTATCTAAACTGATCAATCACCATGTGTACCTTGTATATCTGAATGCCTTGATTTCTGACAGTACCTATAAGCCCTAACAGTAGAAATTTAATTTGCCATTCATCCCAAAATCATAAGCACTACTGGACATGAAGGAAGGAATTCTTTCTAATTTTGTGTTAAAACAGCTCCTACTGTGAAATGCCATTAAACAATGAAGAGATACATAGCTATTCCTGCTTCAAAAAATAATTACAATTTCTAAAGAAAAATCTAAAAGAGTCTAGTTGGAATTGATTCTGAAAAGTGTTGTTAAATACCTATTGAGCAACTTAGATGTTCAAGATAAAATCCAAAAACCAACAAAAAAAGTAAACCATTTTCCATACAAATGTGAACTTGTGTTACTAAATCTAGACAGAACTGATGGGCTGAATTACTTGTCTTCATGACTCTCAAGGATTTGGGGATGAACAGAAATCCCTGAACAGTTTGAGGTCAGTTGATTGGCTCAGGACATACCTATCCTGCATGGAAAGCACAGCTGAGCATAAAGCTCGTTTGGAGGAGGCACTTTACATAATAGATCAATATTATGCATCTAGGAAAAGGAAGATAAGGTTGTTGTGCACTTTTCATTCCCCTTGGACAGAGGAATCCTGGAGTTTAGTCTCAGACCCTGAAAGCATTCAGACCCCAAACTTTGATGGAAATGCCTTCATCCCCAGGAACTTAGCAACTAAGGAAGATCATTTTTCCAACTGAAGCTGTGACTCTGAAATAATTTCACATCTATAGAGAAAAAATGAGATCAAACTCTTTTGTTAGCATTCATCTGGTAACAAGGAGCCTGTAATTTGGTTCCAACACTAACAGCATTGCTGTGTTATGTGCAACAAGTCTGATACAAAATATCTTAGTCCTTCCAACATGGCTTGTCAGAGCTTGGCTCTCCATAGTAATATGTTTTGATTGTCAGGCTGGTAATTTGGACTCTTTCTTACTTACTCTGTTTTACATTGTGAGCAAATTTTAAGCTCTTGATTCATAATCACATTTGGAAACCAGAAGAGAAGAGGTGTAATGAATGCAGAGCTGGAAGTTTGCAGCTAAGAGGAGAATGCTTACAATTATTTTGTTTGCTTTACATTTTTTATCAGTGGCTGTCTTCCCATGTGATTTTAATTCCATGCTACTGTATTTAGTGTTGCCATGAGAGCACACAGCCTTCCAGCCAGGCTGACAAACAGTCATCTTGCCGTAGTGGAATTGTTGAAGCCTCATGCTGTTCACAGCAGGAAGTACATTAAATACATTTGTTCCACTTCATTCACATTAGATGGGCAAGCAGCCATTCAGTCTTCTTCATGACATTTCTACATCAAGGCTGGGAAAGCAAAGGATTCAGGTTTATGTCAGAGGTTTGCTTACCATTTTCTTTATACCTGCTCAACAGAATTGATCACTAGTATCATCCACATTACAGAGAATAACACTATCTGGGAATATTTTACAGTTGAGTAAAATGGATGATGGTATGTAAGATCATGGTATGATAATGCAGAAAGCCACTATTAGAGGTCAAACAGAACAGAACAGATTAATTCTTTAGTCTTCTGGGACTTTCTTTAAAACACTTGCTGTCACTGCCCCTACAGTTAATTAAACTTTGGAAATCCTTTGACCATGTTCTGGAAATCAGTAGCCACAAGGGCTTGTCCAGCTTGCTCAGAGTAGTAAAGTCCATATTGACATTTACTATTAATAGCCTGAAAAGAGGCAAAAAGTCAGCTCTACAATACTACATTATGAATATATGTATTGCATTAAGTCTCCCAGTAGGCATACAGTATCAACTAACTTTCAGTGTGTGTACTGAGCCAAATTTCCAGCTGATGATAATTAAATATTCTATTAGTAACATGGTTTGTCAGATGGATGTCTTTATCTCAAAAGTTTATCTGGAATCTCCTTATTTCCACTGGCCTCTAAGGCAGGCAAACAAATGTGTCTTTCTTTGCATAGAAACATAGAATGGTTTGGGTTGGAAGGGACCTTAAAGATCATCTAGTTCCAACTCCCCTGCCATGGGCAGGGACACCTTCCACTAGAACAGGTGAACAAAGCCCCATCCAACCTGGCCTTGAACCCCTCCAGGGATGGGGGCAACCTGTTCCACTGCCTCACCACCCTCACCATAAAAAACTTCTTCCTAGTATCTAATCAAAATCTGTCCTCTTTTAGCTTAAAACTGTTACCCCTCATCTTATCACTATGCTCCCTGATCAAGAGTGCCTCCCCATCTCTCCTGTAGGCCCCCCTTAAGTACTGGAAGGCTGCTATTATTCCCTCATAAGAGAAGGGGAAGGTCCCCACAGAGCCTTCTCTTCTCCAGGCTGAACAACCCCAACTCTCTCAGACTGTCCTCGTATGGGAGGTGCACAACCCCTCTGATCATTTTTTTGCCCTCCCCTGGACTTTTTCCTGTGCTGAGGACTCCAGAGCTGGACGCAGTACTGCAGGTGGGGTCTCACAAAAGCAGAGTAGAGGGGGAGAATCCCCTCCTCAACCTGCTGGTCACACTTCTTGTGATGCAGCCCAGGACACGGTTGGCTTTCTGGGCTGTAAACACACACTGCTGGCTCATGTTGAGCTTCTCATCAACCAACACCCCCAAGCCCTTCTCTTCAGGGCTGTTCTCAATCTGTTCTCTGCCCAGCCTATATTTGTACTTGGGGTTGCCCCGATGCAGGTGCAGGACCTTGCACTTGGCCTTGTTGAACTTCATGAGTTTTGCATGGGCCCACCTCTCAAGCCTGTCCAGGTCCCTCTGGATGGCATCCCTTCCCTCCAGCGTGTTGACTGCGCCATGCAGCTTGGTGTCGTCACCAAACTTGCTGCAGGTGCACTCAATCCCACTGTCCATGTCTCCCAAAAATATGTTAAACAACACCGGTCCCAATACTGTCCCCTGCGGAACATCACTCGTCACCAGTCTCCACTTGGACATGGGGCCGTTGACCGCAATTCTGAGTGCCACCATCCACACAGTTCCTTATTGACTGAGTGGTCCTTCCATCAAATCCATGTCTCTCCAGTTTAGAGACAAGGATGTCATGCAGGACAGCGTCAATGGCTTTGCACAAGTCCAGGTAGATCATGTCAGTTGCTCTTCCCTTATCCACTAGCACTATAACCCCATTATGGAAGGCCACCAGATTTGTCAAGCACGATTTGCCCATAGTGAAGCCATGTTGGCTGTCACGAATGACCTCCTTATTTTCCATTAGCATGGTTTCAAGGAGAGTCTGCTCCATTATCTTGCCAGGCACAGAGGTGAAACTGACCAGCCTGAAGTTCCCTGGGTCTTCTTTTTTTCCCTTTTTAGAAACAATTTTCAAGAATAGGTGTGCCATAACCTTAAACTGAATGAGTGTTTAGATCACCTTGGTAGTTAATATCTGCCAGTCCATTTGTACGATTTTAGTTACAACCTGTGTTATATTATGGACTGGTGTCATGATTTGGCCAAGTATCCTTCGCCATTCTCTGGAGATGACTAAAGTAACAAACTGGTTGTTTCTTTTTCCTCTGTACAACCACCTTTGACTCCTTTCTCCCTTTTCTATTTTTACAGTGCCCCTGACACTTCTGTGCAGGTTTTAACTTCTTTTGTCCTCTCATTAGGTAAAATCTCTAAGTGACCCCTCCTCTTCTCTAGTCTGTGGCAGGTGGCCAGATTGGCAACTAATCAAGGCAAAAAGTGGAAGACATCCAATTTATAACACGCGTTATTTTCCCAGTTTTCTTTACTTATAGTTTCTTATTATCACCAGGTCAAAAGAGTGAAGAATGTTCGATTTATGATGACAGCCTTAAAGATTTTGGAAAGTCTCTGTTTGCTGTCTATCACAGAAATAAATTAATGTCATATCTTACAGTAGGACATTCTATAGAGGTATCCAGGAGCATTTAGGATTTGGTTTTCTAGCATTATCTGTTTCTGACAGTTTATTATATGTGTATGTATGCAGGTACACACACATTATTTTTTATATATATATATGAACTACAGGTGTTGGATTAATCTCGTCTTCACTTAGCTGCTTAATAACTAGGTGTATAGACTAACCTTATGACCTAGGCTCCTTTAATAGGTAAGGAGGAAAGATTATGACCTCCAGACAGTACTTTGTCACATCTATTTCAGATGGCTCCTTTACAATAGAGGACTCAGATGGTAGAGCAGCATATCTTTAAACGTTCGCTACTGCAGGTTCTTAAATGGTTAGCTTACATATGCATTATTGCAGTTCTATGTGAATTACAGTAGCATTTCTAGGAGAGCATTGAAATACAGAAAACAGCTTTTGAGTTTAGTACTTGAAGCACATAAAATAGTTGATGAGCAGAAGGTATGAAATTACGTGAACTGTAGAAAATGGATACTTTCTGTCAAATCTAGAATAAGTTAAATGGTATGGTGTTCTTACATGCACTGATGTTGTTTTTCAGAGCCTAATGGAACATTGTTTTATGACAGTTCACTCAGGAATACATTGAAAATCTTTCTCTCTCCTGTCTTCTTGTAGCATGTTATATTTTTTATGGCTTTTGTCTTTCTACTACAGATCTTATATTTACTATAGACTGAAAATGTAATGAAAGCCTACCAAACCACTCTAAATTAATCATTTGTTACATGGTTACTTGCGATCATAGGGAATTAATTTAGTGACCTAGTGCGTGCTTTGTTTA
Source organism: Pterocles gutturalis (assembly GCF_000699245.1). Classification (NCBI taxonomy): domain Eukaryota; kingdom Metazoa; phylum Chordata; class Aves; order Pterocliformes; family Pteroclidae; genus Pterocles; species Pterocles gutturalis. The sequence continues at coordinate 22,277 of NW_010133057.1, read as the reverse complement.
AGATTTAGATAATCAGGTTGTGTAGGATATCTTGGTACATTCAGTTTTCCTCTGAAGCTCCTTATACTGAGACTTTGCCATTTTCCTTATCAGTCTTTGAAAACCCAAAGGATACTGAACAAAAGAGTAACTAGTGTACTCTATTGGGCTTTATTGACATTGATTCTCCTTTTCAATGTGTAAATCATCAAAGAATTAACTCAGTTATTATCTCCCATTGCTGTCTGTCAGGCAACTCTTTTCTCTTCCCTCCCACACGAAATGGGGTCAGTCCAAATGGGGCGCCTTCCATTAGACCATGATGCTCAAAGCTACATCCAACCTGGCCTTGAACACCTCCAGGGATGGGACATACACAGCTTCTCTGGGCAACTTGTTCTAGTGTCTCACCACCCTCATAATGAAGAATTTCTTCATAATATCTAATCTAAATCTGCCTTCTTTCAGCTTAAAGCTGTTACCCCTTGTCCTATCACTACACTCCCTGATCATCTTTCCTGTAAGCCCCCTTTAAGTACTGGAAGGCTGCCATAAGGTCTCACCAGCAATGAGTGGTGTTTCTCAAGGGTCCTGTCCTGGTTTCAGCTGAGACAGATTTAACTTTCTTCATAGTAACTAGTCATTGGGGAAACCAAAGTTAAACTACAACAACTCCATACTGGGGCCAATCCTATTTAATATCTTCATCAATTACACAGACAGTGGGATTTAGTGTACCCTCAGCAAGTTTACAGATGACACCGAGCTGAGTGAGGCAGTTGATAGGCTTGAGGGAAGGGATGCCATTCAGAGAGACCTTGTCAGGCTTGAGCAGTGGGCCCATATGAACCTCATGAAGTTCAACAAGGCCAAGTGCAAGGTCCTGCACCTGAGTTGAGGTGATCCTCAATATCAGTACAGACCGGAGGATAAATGGATTGTCAGCAGCCCTGAAGAGGACTTGGGGGCACTGGTGGATGTAAAACTGGACATGAGGCAGCAATGTGTGCTTTGCATGCCAGGAAGCAAATTGTATCCTGGGCTGTATAAAAAACAGGGTGGCCAGCAGGCTGAGGGAGGTGATTCTCTCCCTCTTCCCTGCTCTTGTGAGACTCCACCTGGAGTAGTGCATCCAGCTCTGGGGTCCTCAGAGCAAGACATGGACCTGTTGGGATGGGTCCAGAGGAGGGCCACAAAAATGGTCAGAGGGATGGAACACCTCTCATATGAAGAAAGGATGAGAGAGCTGTGGTTGTGCAGCCTGGAAAAAAAGAAGGGTTTGGGGAGACCTTGTTGTGGCCTTTCAATATGTAAAGGGGGCTTATAAGAAAGATGGAGAGAGACTTTTTACCAGGGCCTATAGTGACAGGACAAGGGGAAATGGTTTTAAACTGAGAGTAGATTTAGATTAGATATTAGGAAGAAATTTTTTATTATGAGGTTGATGAGATGCTGGAAGAGGTTGCCCAGAGAAGTTGTGGGTGCCCCATCTTCGTATGTGTTCAAGGTCAGGTTGGATGGAGCTTTGTGTAACCTGACAGAGTGAAAGATGTCCCTGCCCATGGCAGGGGGTTTGGGCTAGATGATCTTTAAAGGTCCCTTCTGACTCAAACCATTCTATGATTCTATGAAAAATTACTCTCAGAAACTGCACAATTTGGATTTATTTTGATCTTTAGAATATTGTTATATCCTTTTTCTCAAAGTCTAATGGCTTTCATTGCATAAGAAGCTCACCCATTTTCAGCATGCATTTACTTTTGTGAAAGTCCAGGAATTCTGTCTCTGCCATTGAGTCTCCACAATTTCCTCCCCATCTTCCTATCAGCTTGCATTACCAAACAGCAAGATGCTTTTTATAATTCAAAAGCCTTACTAGTACTAATTGCCAACCAGTTGAAATATCAGCTGGGTAGAAAACATAATTGTCATCACTATGACTTTGGGCTTTAAAATCTTAGAGATCAGATGGTTTAAGTGGATGATGTTACAAGGTATTATAAAGAAAACATTTATAGAATGAAGTATTGCGATTTTGTGGTTCATATAAGCGTAGGTGTTAGGAACACACTTTGGAAGAGAAAAACTGAAAATATTCTTCTCAGAAAACATCTGGTTTTGCAAATGTACTTATTACACTCAGACCCTTTCTACAGACTACTTTTTCTGCATGGCCCAGTAGTAAACTAATTATTCAATTAAAAGGTGAAAAACATATTTAGAAATGGCTACATGCTATATCTTTATGTAGCCTGATTTCTAAAATGCTGCTCAGCTTCTCCTACCATTTCTGTTTGTAGGAGTCCTTGTTTGTTATCTCATGTATGAATCACTGACTGTGAGCTCCTTCATGCTTTGGTCTCCTTGTGAGGTACCTTGTGTGTGGCATGTTCAAATAGTATTGCCAAGCCTTCCCATTTATCTGCCTGCTCTGCTTCATCAGTTTGTTGAGAACTTGTTACTGATGCCATTTCCTGGGCCTCTTACATAAAAATAATTTCATTCTTTTTATCAATAGAACATGTAGGAGATTCTGAGTTGGTTTCATGCTCTGTGGGAGGTCTAGCCAGTAGGAAAACAGTATGTGAAAATCAAATGGTTGCTGCAGGCAATACCATCACATTTGGGTGTGTCCCCAAATTCCAAAGTGTTTATTTATTCTATTAGTCTTTATGTTTTTATTTACAGTGGTAAATGAGGCAATTATCTGCATTATGGAACCATTTGAGCAAATGATTGGAGCTTGATGTACTTGTAGTGGCAAAATTTTTTTGTCTCTGTCCTCTGAATCTGAACACAGGAGAAACTCCTCCATTGGAACCTGTGACAGTTCCAGTGACATCAAGGTCTGTAGGTTATATCCTGAGAGTGTGTGCAATGATCATAACAACAGTACTTCTACTAATAAATATTTTCACATATATGTTAGTTCACATATATATGAATTTGGTATTTTGGGAGGTAACAATTCTTCTCAGCAAATCAACAAATGTAAATTAATTGCTTCCAAGAGAAGGTCACTTGAAGTAGTCAACCTCACACATTAGCCTTTCTTCTGAAATGTTAGTTATAGCTGGAAGGCAACTTAAAACTGTTCATTACCATCTTGTACATAATAGTTAACTAACTGTTGAAAAAATTCATCTTCAGTTTAAAGGCACGTCTTGAATGAGTTGAGCTACAGCGTGGTTTCATGTGCTCAGATGTCTTTACTCTCTGTGATTCAGGCATAGTCTGTAGCTCATCTAGTTATTACTAAACCATTATGAATTGCAACCTGACATTAATCACAATTAATCAGATTTAGCTCAGTTCTTCAGGCTGTAAAGTATGCTGCAGGC
>NW_010133057.1:0-18926 GCF_000699245.1 Pterocles gutturalis | reverse complement strand
CAGGAATGGGACTGAGGAGAAAAGGAAAGAGTAGGCAACCAGAGATGGGCATCACTGTAGCCATCTTACTGCTGCCCTCAGCCTTGCAGCTGCTTCCTTTACTGTGCTACTTTGCTCACATTTGAGTTTTACTTATTCATGTACCGAATAGGTTAGATGTGCATTCAAGGCCTGCTAGACAGGTGCTGCCTCTGATAGTACTGTGTGTAGAGAAACTGAAGCATGGATACACTTTAACATAAAGGGAGAGTTAAAATGTAAAGGTCTATACTGAAATAGTAGCTATCATAAATTAATTAAAAGTGAATCACATATAATGTTGCTCATAGCAGTTGTTGATCTTGATTCACACTGTGTTACTCTGCTGAAATTACTGGGTTAAGTAGCATAAAATGAGAGTAATTCAGTGATGAACCAATCCAGTCAATGCATGGCATTACCTTTGTAGACTGAAAAAAAATATAGAAGTGGGGTTGATAAACACTACATTAATTTGAGTCCATTCTTTTACTTATTATAGTGTTTGCAGTATCCTTTGAAAAATCATTACAAGTTGCTAGACAGAAATGGGCTGTTGAGACAAGTGGAAATGCAGACATCATTTGTTTGAGATAATGTGTGTGAAAATTTGGCTTCAACTAGTAATTTTGATTCTGAAGTGAATTTACTTATTGATTGCAAAAGTTATGACAACAGTGCTAAGAAGATGAAAGCTGTTAAGATTACAAAAATGCATTTGAAAAGTAATGTGTTTTGACCACATCAAATAAAAAGCTGTTGGCATTTGCACAATAGGTACCTGCTCCAGAACTGAGCTCTGACTGTAATCTTGACCCCTGCTTCTACAGCATTCAGCAACAATAAATGACTTGGCAAATTAAATTCATTGTGCTAAATGCAAGCTCAGTTGCTTGCATAGCTTCAAGTATGTGTAAATAGCTGTAGAATGGTGCTACTAGTTTCAGATCTTAAAGTCCTCTTTGATAGTATCATAATATAAACTTTTTTGTAACGGACAGGTTTTGTGAGCTTTTCTTTTGCTCCCATTAACATGCATATATGAGAGAGATTGCAGAAGTTGACCTGTACTGCCATTAAACAGTAAATGCCAATTTCTTCTCAAATCTAACGGAACTCTTGTTCTTAACTGGTCTGGCTACAACTCACCAACTTCACATTTGGAACAGTGGAGTTTCTTGTGTTAAATACGGAATCACCAGCTCAGTCATTTAATGCTAGCTGTGATACTAAAATGCAAGTCAGTATTGTGTAGGGACATATATGTTGACTCGATATGAGCCAGTCAGGTCCAGAGGAAATCCGGCCATGTTTTTCTGTTGTTATGTCCAGGACAATTGGCTATGTCAACCATCAGGGCTCATTACTTCAGACTCAGCATTGCACTAGCATGTCTAGAATGCCAGAACAGGCTGGTAGGTTTACAAAGCACTGTTTTGCACCTTCTGCATTACCACAACAGATTTCTGCTAGTTCTGGCAACTCACAATGTTCACATCATAGCCTTGTTTATACTGTGCATGGAAAGAAGAAAGGCAAAAGCTTTTAGGAATAAATTGTTTAACACCACTTGAAAAGATCAAGCATGAGTTCAGTTGTAGCAACTGCTTCTGCTAGTTGCAATATCTAAATATGTCAGAGTGGCCAGTCTTGTTTTCTTCTATTATTTCTCTCCTCCTGAGAATATATGCAATGTATGTGTCTCTCACTGGAAGCATGTATCACTGAAAATCTCCTTAGTATTAAGGCTTATTGAGGCGTCAGCACAGAAGAGCCTGTTCTTTTGTGTGTGCCCTAAGTATCCTGCCTTGCGTATTATTTGCACTGGCAGCCCAAACTTATTGTGGCACCTTGCATATCTTAACAACCAACTTACTCTTTTGCCATGTCCCTGTAAAGCAGATTGTTTAAAAAATAAAAGCCTCCCTGGAAATAAATATTTTCATGCTCTCTCTCTCTCTCATTGATTTTCTGATACATGTTCAAAGATAAACCTTTTTCTAACAGCATGAGAAGTGTGTTTGTTTTCCTGCTTGATGACTGACTAGTGCTGTAGTTGATATACGCTCCTGACTGTGCAAGTACAAAGGCAAGGCAAAGATTTCATTTCTGTGCCAAGAAACCTGGGACTAAAGCTCCTAATCTTTCTCCTCTGATTACTGTAACTTCATGCCAGTGAAATCTGTGGGTCTGAACAAAAAAACCTAAAAAAACTTCCTCTTATTTCTGTAAGAGGAACCATTACATTGCAGTGGTCTCTCTCCAGAGTGATTACTAGATTAAAGATCTGCTGTAAATGAGCCTGTAGTGATTGAGCAGTGTTTTCCAGCCATGACCTGAGAAAGACAATGCTTTCCCTGTTAGTAGCTTGGCTGTGCTACTTCCCCTGGGGAGCTACTAACACAGCTTACAGGAAATGAATTTACAAAACATTTGTAAAGATGTGTTTCTTAGGATGGGTAACCATGCAGAATGTGTCTTTCATTGAACATACATGCCTCAAAAAGTGTGAAAAACTCACTCTGGGCTGCAGGGTTAGCTAACTGAGGGTTCAGGCATTCTTCTGTTTGGCTGTGACTACAGGAACAGAGTGCACAAGGATTCTTCTTCATCAGCAGTAAAGCAAGCATTAGGATAACACTAGAAGAAACCAGCAACATTTTCTTTTACATCTTCCATCAAGTTTAAGTTCCCTGTGTAGTCAGTGAGTAGAAGGGAATGCTTTTAGATCTCCTCAGATTTTACTCACTGCAGTGGGTAAGCCATTCCACTCCCCTTTCTGTATGCTCATTATGCTGGGAAACCTCCTGGAGTTGCCTATCCTTGTCCTTGAAAACTGAGAGCAAGTAGGCTATGAATGTGACCACCTCTCACTTAAGTGGGTGGAGCCAAGTCCAGATCTAATTCCAAAACTACCAGGACATCTGTATAGAGAGAACAGTGTTATAAAACCAAGATTAGACTTGGAAAAGTGGTCTAAATTTAAAAACACTTGTTTAAGAAAAGACATGTGTTGGATTTGGTAATATTTTAACTGCCTTTCTCTAACTGTTGACACATTCATAGCCATTTGGTCTTAGCAGGCGTTCTGTATTTTTAACCTCTAGAGGCTGGATGAGCCTTTGTCCATCTTGAGAATTTTAGATCATTGTATGTCTGCAGTGGCACATTTCTTTGCAGATCTAATATCCAGTTCTGCAGTGTCTCTGTACGTAGAACTCTTATCAAAGTTAATAGTAGTTATACAAGAAGATCCAGAGAGTGTATCCTACTCACCTGTTAAAAATGTTTCAGATAAGAGTTTTGCAGTCCCAAACATGAATGCCGCTACAGGCAACCCAGTCCCTATAGGCAAATAATGTAAGACTGATGTGTGTCTGTCTGCGCATACAAACACACACACATTTAAATACCCTTGATGTTGAATAAGAAAAATTAAATTGGAACTGAAAGTCTTTTCAGTTTTTTCAGCTAGACATTTACCAAATTTGTCTTTCATTCTGGAAAGGTTGATGACCTTGATAGTGCTCAAGCAGGTCTATGAATCTGCACTATTATTCAGTAAATATAGTCAGTTCCATCAATTTGTTACAACCCGTGAATTTAGTTTTAGCAGATAAGTAGAGAGGCAGCTTCATTTGTTTTCAGTGATGTGGAGTATTAAAGCATTTTGTTTGCTTGTGCGTTTTTTTAATAATTTATTTTGTCAGCTGTGAAATGCAGAAAAAATCTTGAAAGCAGAAGAGAAAATACTTTTATCCAAAACTTCTGTTTTATGCAATTTCTGTATGCAATTACAAAATACCTAGGAACTACTGCTTTCTGAGATAAAATTTTGACTTACTAATAACCGAGTAACTACTTTATATTACTTCCCGTTAGTTTTAACTAAAATCCTATTTTACATTTTTCAGCTTTCTATAAAAAGAAATAAGCAATCTAGCACAAAGGAGATTGTTGCCATACACTGTCAGGTTATAAGATTCTCCCCAAGTACTTCAGAAAACCATAAATGCTTTGTGTCTCTGGTTATCCTACAGGACTCTCCAAAACCTCCATAATACATTGTCTTCACAATATTTGGCTTTACTGAGCTCAGTTGTAGTTCAAAGCAGGTTCTTCAATCCAAAACATTTGTTCCACTGTAACAGAAGTCATAGGTTTTACAACATACATATAATCTTAAGAAAATTTGGCTGAATCATGGCAATGATAGGCCCAACTTCCATTTACCATTAAAAATGGTTTGTGTCTCCTTCTTTGGGTAAATTGTACATTTTCTGTGTGCTAGGCATGGCTCTGTAGAACCACAAACTTTTCCAGTAATTTCTTTTTATTTTTTTTCTCTTTTTTTCTGTGCTTGATGAAGAGGAAGTATTCATAGAGCCACTGGTAGAACACGGATCAATTGCTGTGATCTTTGTCAACTTCATACACTTTGGCCATATGCTGTATGGTATTTTCAAGCACATTGTGGTATTGTAACCTCATAATTATAATAAATTCTCACTAGGCAACATAAGAAAATTGTGATGAAATAGAAAGATAATTGATGTTGGTCTTCAAATTACATCCCAATCATTGTGGAGGGTAGGTGTGATTTCTGCTGTGCAATGGGGAAACCGAGGCACTGGCTGTGTGTGCGTACTCTTATTTGTTTGAAACAGGGATGGAAGGGATAGCAAAGTAGAGCTGATACACATCCAGAATGAATCTGGGCCATGTTCTTAAGCCTGTTTACTTTGTGAAATTGCTGTGGGTAGAAAAACTAAAAAAGGGAGGAAAAAATGAGGCTAAAAATATGTCTGTTAAGTGGGATAACACTTAACCTCATTTGCTTTTAGCTGTTCTTTCTTGTAATCTCTGTAACTTAAATGTTAAGATAAAAGACTATTCACATTCCAGTTTACATGAAGTAAGATTGATTTTGTTTTAAATGCTAGATGTGGGGGAACTGAAATTAAGTATTTGCCCCTGTAGTTAGCTGGAAAACATTTCCAAAAGCAGCTCCAGTTATATATCATGTTGACTCTGGTTTTAGCAACAGGAATCTGTGAAAACATTCAAGTTAAGGTTTCATTATCTATATTCATCTTTGTCTGTTTGCACCAAATTGAAAAATGCAAGGAATTTTCTGGCTTGTGCACAGACAGGACCCAGCTCAAATAAGTTTAGTGAGATAACACATTTGGTTTTGCACACAGATTCATAGCTGCTGACACACAAAGTTGAAAATGTCGAGGAAAGGAAAAGAGCACAGTGCTGATATAACAATTGCTGTCCTAAAATCGGCAAACCAATACTTGAAAAGAAGCCAAAAATACCTAGAAAAATTCTAAACTGTAAAAAAAAGCTTTATTTCAGTTACTGAGAAGAGCTAAATGCTCTCCTTTGTCTAATATGGATTTTATACTCTCTTGTTGCCTTCAATGTAAGGTAAAGAAAGACTGATGGACATTATTCCTCTTTCACCAGAACCAGCATTCTACTTTGGAAATGATGAATACTATGTTGATGAGAGTGCTGGCTATGTTGAGTTACGCGTCTGGAGGACTGGAACTGATCTGTCTAAAGCTGCATCTGTCACAGTGAGGTCTCGCAAATCTGAACAAATAACTGCAGAGGGTAAGTTATTTTGCTCTAGTTTCATAATACATCTCAACAACAAATGCTAGCACATTTGGTCTTGATATAGATTCAACTACATAAGATGAAATTTTTATGCCTCTTGCTCTTAGCAGATCTTTCTTCTTAGAACAAATTACGTACTTACAGAATTTCTCTCGAAAACACAGAAGTAGGAGCACCTGTGAGATCCAGCACTAAGAAAAATGCCTTCAAATATTCATAGAAAACACTGTCCCACAAAGGCAGCTGATTGTGCCTCAAGAGCATACTCTGGGCACAGAGTTATAATCACCGGCAGCATGCAGAGTTTGCTCCTCTCAGTTTTGCTGTAGGCAATGAGAAATTTTAACCTAGTATTCTGTTCAGCAAAAGGGCAGCTGTGTGGTTCAGTGATGCTTTGACAGATCCTTTGTCTGCAGAATCGAGTGTTAGTGTACTCTTTTTTTTTCACAGACCACATTGTTTAAAACTAAGACATTCTTACAAAGACATCATAAAAATTGTCTTCCTTAGATGCTTATCCTGAGTGTAACTGGACAGTAAAGTTTATTATCTCAACTTATTTTCACTGAGGCAAAGTTGTGTAGAACTTTACTGTTATTTGAGGAATATGGAGAATCTAAACATCATATGTATGTATCATATATAATTTATAGGATAACCATTTATCAGGAAAACAAAACTTATGAAGTCTGAGAAAAATATGTGATTACTTCATTTCTGAACTTGCTTTATATGATCTGATGTGATCTCATCCTGAATATTTATCTTGTTTCTGGGGGAAAAAGAAAATGTTGCCTTACGGTAAGAGTCTTGATTCATTGTGCCAGGGCCTCTAGGACTTTATCCTGACTGCAGCAGATAAGCAAATTTTGAAACTGGGAATGGCACAGCTATTGGGCTGTCCAGTCTGTTGGTTGCAGCCTGAAAGCTCTGACACAGTTGGCCGCCTGTAAAGCCGTGATCCTGGTTCTTGGTCTTCCACAGCACAGCAGTGGGTCTGCTGCACTGACCTGCCAGCCCGGACATTCTGCCTTAGAGGCTTAGCTCCGGGGTAGACCAGCACTGACTCTAGGCAAGTACCCATCTAACGATGGCCTTTAATCTTGCCAAACTTTGTCAAATTCACAGAATTACAAAGTCTATTTCCGTTTCTTTTTTCCCCCAAAGCTTTGTTTCAACAGCTGTGCTACCTATTGTCCCCAAAAAACAAACATTAAAGCTCAGTCCTCTGCTAAAGCCCTACATATATTTAATGCTTTCATTCTAAGATAGACTGTCATGTTTTAGTCAGTATCTTGTTTTGTTTGCTTTCTTCTCATTGGTTTGTTATGGATTGGCTTGCTTTGCTTAAACAAAACAAAGCAAAACCAGATCAGTCTGTGTTTAACAGCAAGGTGCCAGACCTCACCTGACATAGTACGAGCAGATTTTGATTCTTTGGTTTTACATTCATTCTGTTTTCGCTTACTTTCATTTTTAACTTAAAACAAAGTTTACTAGTTTTAGTGGAATAATTGTTGATTAACAACAGAACCGAATCAGCCCCAGTTTGCATCTTGAATCACTAAACAAAAAGTAGGTTAATATTGACTTGTTTTATTGTATAATCCAAATTAGATAGTCAAAAGATAATTTTGCTTTACATGACTGCCAGAATTTGGTAAATTTTAAAATTAAATTTAAAGAAAATATAGATTGACCTGCAATTAGCTGCCTAATGATATATATTTTTATTTTTCATTACAGGTAATGCAATTTATTAAATTGATTTTTTTTAATTGTTTTTTCCACTGGTAGCTGGAGTAGATTATGTAGGCATCAGTCGTAATTTGGATTTTTCACCCGGAGTCAATATGCAGACGTTTCGTGTGGTAATTCTGGATGACCTTGGACAGCCAGTGTTAGAAGGAACTGAGAAGTTTGAGCTTGTGCTAAGGATGCCTGTGAATGCTGCCCTTGGAGAACCCAGCAAGGCCACCATCTTCATTAATGACTCAATCTCTGACTGTGAGTAATATTTTTCTTTATCTTTTCACATTTATGCAACAGTCAGTTGACTGCAATACACAGATAGCACTTTTCCTTTTGAATCACACCAGGGGCATTGAATCTACACATTTAATCTGCAGATGGTGTGTTAAGTCATTTGCTGCCTAGCTGCTTATGTTATATATCTGGTGCAACATGACATAACTAAATTTGAAATGGTGGAGAGAAGGTATGATAACTTTTGCAATTATACTTTACACATGCTTTTTATGTTTTTCTGCCCAGTGCCTAAGATGCAGTTTAAAGAATCTGTATATGTAGGCAATGAAAATGATGGCCAGATTTCTGCCATGATATACAGGAGTGGGGATATCCGATACACATCCACTGTGAGATGCTACACAAGGCAAGGTTCAGCTCAGGTAATGATGGACTTCGAAGAACGTCCTAATACTGACAGTTCCATCATCACATTCCTTCCTGGTAAGCTCTTGATCTTATTTTAGAAGCTTTTAGTCTACCATGTTTTGTTTTGCTTTGTTTTGTTTGTCTGTTTGTTTTGTTTTAATTGTGTCTTCTTATAAAGTAGTGCCAAAAATGATCACTCTGGAAAATGAAGCTTTTTTCCATACACAATGGGTAGAGTACACAGAAATTATGTTGTCTCTTTTTGCTTCACTTCTGACCTAGAGGGATAATCATAGGAACCAAAGGGACATATAGGTGCAGTCTGACTGCCAGGATTATTTTGAACCATGGTAGCAAAAGCAGGTTCAGCGTAACACAATAACAGAAGCACAGACCTGCTGTCAGAAAGAAAACTTCAGAAGCTCTGTTCTTTGTTAAGCAGATTTCTGGTAAATACATTAGACTTGCGCTGAAATGAGTAATAGATCTTTCAACACGGTTATAACTCTCTTATTTCTGTTTGAATTCTTCTTTCCCAACAAGGCTTTCCTAAGGCAGTTCACCAATACCAGGTACTTAATATCTCACATCAGAGATGAAACACAAATTAATCAGATGTTACTACCTTGAAAGAATATTGCCTGATTCCTTCTATTTGTGCAGAAGACAGTTTAGTGTTTTAGTCTTTTAAGTTTAGACACAAATAATATTTTTGCAAGCCCTAAACAAGTTCTGTCCTTAGCATGAACTCCTTGGTATCCCCCTATCACAGAAACAACGAGCTTCATATTTCTGTTGACATGTATCATAGTTCCCTTGTAAAGTGAGTTGTTCAGTCTGTCTTTATTTTGAGCTGGCCTCAGCTTTTAGTGCTGTCATGTACTCCATACCTTTGCCATTGCTTCTGTGCAACCAGGCAAGAGAGTGCAACTTCTTAGAATTAATGGATCTGGGCCCCTCAGGAAAAGACTTTCCTCTTGTTTTTGAGTGTTGCTCTACTATTTCTCTGTGAAGACAAGTAGCAGACACGAGGTCTGCTAGGATTGTATCTTGTTTCCATAAGCTTCTTAGGTATGCTTAGTATGTGTCAGTTTCAGCAGAGTTTTCACATTTCCCATGTAACAATGAGTAGGATGAATGTTTTGAATTTTTTTTTTCTCCTCTTATGGATCATTTATTTTCTGTAGGGGAAAAAGAAACACCTCAGAAAATGAACACAGTTGGTATCCTGATCTGATACTTCATCTTGAAGAGAATGGATAATTTTTACTGTATAATGATGAAAAAATACTGTAAATTGACCCAATCTCTCTCATATCCTGTAGTGTTCCTTTGGTCAGGGATGTAGGAATCAGTCTTGCCATGATGAACCCACTGAGTCTAACAATTGTAGCAAGATACTCTGCACACCACTCTTGCTGCTCTTGTAGAAGGCCTAAGACAATGCTCTTTTCCCAGAGTGTCTGAACATCTAGTAAGTCTAGACATGTTGATTTGTGGGTGTTCAAATTTAGCATTTTGCAACTCCAAAGCGTTTTTAGGGCAATATTCATTGTCATTTGGAATCGGTGGGAGTTTAAAAGACATTAAAATCAAATGAAATAGTATAAGTGAAGGTCCACACAGTTGGAGAGTGTCCAATCAAAAGACAGTTGGAATAAAAAACTCCAGGACAAAATTACCATTAGTATTAGTGAAAGTTTCTATTACCCTACTGCCTTGTGCAAGTATTTATTTTTTAAGTGCACACTGTAGGAGAGGTCACTGAGGAGTATTTTATTCTAAGATAAAACAAAAAGAACAATACATGCAAAGTGGATATACCAAATAAAACTTGTTTTAGAGACGTCCCAAAATGGGGGATTTCACTTAAGTAGTCAGTTTCCATAGAAAACTAGTGATTACTAATTCTGCTTTCACTATTGTCATTACTCATTAACTTATATGGTGTCAAGGAGGATGCATTGGCCAGCAGAAGCAGCCTGTGGTTCCTTGAGCTTGGAGAGAAGTGCTGTAATAGAGCAAAGAATGCTTAAGTTCTGCATGATATTACCTTCAGAATGATTGCAGGTGAAACTGAGAAGCCTTGCACACTGGTGCTTGTGGATGACACTTTCCATGAAGAAGAGGAAGAACTACGCCTGGTTCTTGGCACTCCAAGAAGTGATTCTTCCTTTGGTGCCTCTATTGGTGAACAAAATGAGACCCTGATAAAGATTCGTGATGATGCAGACAGTAAGAAATTATTTTGTTATTATTGGCTTTTGAAAGCCCTTTTGTGTGCTCTAAAAACATTTTTCCTCTAATTACAGAGCCTATTATTAAGTTTGGTGAGACCAAATTCAGTGTGAGTGAACCAAAGAACACAAGGGAAGTAGCAGTAGTAAAAATCCCAGTGCTTCGCCTGGGAGACACTTCCAAGGTTTCTGTCGTAAGAGTTCATACAAAGGATGGATCTGCTACTTCTGGAGAAGACTATCACCCTGTATCAGAAGGTAGGATCATTCAGATGATTGCATCCTACTTTTTTTTTTATTCATGACTATATTATAATGTCTGAAAAATGAAATAATTTTATGAATAGAATACTTTGCAACCACATTGATTAATACATTTCACTATTCAGATTCAGTATGGACATGATGCTATGTGGTATACAACAGCCAAATTGCTCTTGGTAGTAGATATCTATGCAGATATTTACAAAAGAATTGTCACTCTTTTGAAAAGATCTGTAACTCGGATAAATGTGGAAGCAATGTGTGAGTGCCTCCTTAGGAACATTTGCAAAGCATATTGCCATTACTCTGCAGCAGCATCTACTCATAGGATATGATTTTGGAGTAGTTTCTCAAGCAATTCATTAAGCTAATAGCTTTTGCTCTATGTAGGAATTAATGTCTATTTCTGTTTATTGTTTTACTCTCATAATAATTAAGCTTTCTTTCTGTGTCTCTGCAATTCTGTACCTGCTGTTCCTTACTCATAATGAATGAGAAGTTGTGCAACAGAATGAGAAATTTCTTAGCTGATAAACTTCTTTCTGTTAATTGCCCACCCGCATGGTTTTGTGAATGACTAATAGAGTTCGTAACACTGTGGATGTTTTTTTCTTCTAAAGTTTATGATGATGCATGATAATAATCTGTGTCTTAAAACTAATCATTCATTGCTGGAGTGTTTTCACAGTTTTGAATAAATTATTTTGGTGTCCAGTTCAGATGAAAAATAGGACTTACTTTTGAACATCCAGCAACAACATTGGGCCATCTCCAAATTCCATAGAATGAGCAGCATTTACCAGTAGTGGTACTGGAAGAGAAAAAATGTTAGCAATAAGAAGATTATCAGCCCAGAGCTTGCCCATTCTAGTCACTTTTTCTCCTGTATTTCAGAGTTTTGTTCCTTCCTCCCAAAAACCACAGGAATTTTTAGTGCCAGCTAATCCTTGCCCTATGTGCATTACCTTGTGCCTTGCTTACCCTCTCCCTGCTGTGCTCTGACACTGCATGGGAGCAGAGTTTTCAAGGCAAACATGCTACTGCAGAACAAGAGGCTCTGGACCTCTGCCCAGTAGCCTTTGAGAAAGGTCTGTGATCTGCAGGACTTCCCCACAGGTTTCAGAACATTTGTGGGTTTAGGGACCCTGCCTATTGAGCCACGGGAACAAACCCCACATGCTTACCTGAGTTATCTGAAGGATGTTTGACAAACTTAAATTTGGTAAAATTTGTAGTTCTCATGCAGTGTGTTTGTTACCACTGAGAGTATTTTCATGGCTTAATAACACTTAAGGCTGGAAGGATCATTAGATCACTTAATTGGACTCACTGTGGATTGCAAGATTATCTCAGTTTCCCTCAGTTACTTCTGTATTGAGCCTAATATCTATTGGTTAGAGAAAGTATATCCTTCAGAAAGGGCATCCAGTCTTGATTTGAAGGTGCTGGGGGTGGGGGACACGTCAAGCGTTTCTTAGTGTTTTGCTTCACTGATCAGTCCCTATCGCTTATAAACTGTGCCTTTGGCACCTAATACTTTTTGTCTATGATGGTGATTCAGTATACTAATCAGAACATCATTTTCTGCCAGTCTGTTTTTTTCTTCTGGTCCTCAGTTTCTGTTGGTCATTTCTGTGCTATCTTCAGTTAATTTGACATCCTTTAAAAAATAAAGATAGTAGAAATGCACCAGCTATTTTAGTATCACTCTCACCCATTCCATAGACAAACATTAAATAGTTTCTGTACTTCTGCTTCCTTTAGTAGTTAACATATCCAAGAATCTCAGTACTCTTCTAACTCTGTCAGCTAAAGTTGAACTTATGAACATGACCTGAGAAGCTTTTTCAGGCACAATACTTTTCAAAATACAATGCCATTTTGCATAACTCTGTCTTGGTGCTTTATTTTTGGTATATATCATTTTATTAAAATGCATTTTGTTTGAGTAAGCCCTGACAGTGCTTTTTATATAGAATTCTTCAGTCTTTTCAGTAACTCACATATGTTACCAACATTTACGTAATAATTAGTCCTAGATTATTTTCAAAATATTAAGTTCCATTAGACTAAGTCCTGGTCTTTGCAAAACTCTTTTGATTATGATAATGCCTCATTTTCAGTGATTTCTGCATGTGTCTACTGCTATTCAATATTATTATTTTTGGCATCAAATAGGTTAAAGTAAATATATAGACATCTATAAGTGGAAAAGTGAGTATTAACTGCCATCTTTCATGACTGGGTCTAGAATTGCAGCTTGTTATGAAGAGAAAATTTACTTTTAAGTGTCTCATTATGTTTTTAGAAGTTGAGTTTAAGGAGGGTGAAACACAGCACTTTGTGGAGATTGAAGTTCTCTTTGACGGAGTAAGGGAGATGAGAGAAGCCTTCACTGTTCACCTGAAGCCTGATGAAAACATGGTTGCAGAAATACAGGTAACAAACTCATGCAAAGTCCTCAACAACAAAATCTGGCAAACAGACCTTCTTGCCTTCTGGCTCATAGCTTTAATCTTCTTTTAAGCTTTATACATGCCATCTTGGCTTGTATCTTAAAAGACAAAGAGGATCATCCCATCTGACACAGTAGCACCTACCCAAAGCAGTTTGTTGCCAAGGCAATAAGGTTTATGGGGTCGTAGAGACAAAGCCAGCTTACGCAGAAGGGAAATCTTTCCAGAAGGTATCATTCCAGACACATTCTCTTCACAGAATCAGTCCTAAAAATGGATGTCCTCTTGGAAACATCAGCTGACAATACAATATAACTTCTACACTGTAAAAAGAGCAATCAGGTGAAACATAACTTCTTCTGTCAAAACCATGTTAATATAATTCTTGTGTGAATCACAGTAGCCACACATGCCTGTTATTTAACTTTGTATCATACATACTTTTAATATAAACAGCATATTTTTCTGATTCTGCATGAAACGGTCTTCACTCTTTGTCCCCTTCATCAGTATCACACCGTATGTAGTCTGACTCCAGGTAGCCAGACAGCACAGACACAGCCTTTGCTGATGACAAACACTCCATTCCCACCAGGTGCTAAAGCATACAGTGCACATTAGAGTTCTACCAGAATACTGAAGTGAGTCAAGAAAGCTGAAACGTGAGGTTAAAGAAAGGGTCTGGCATCTTCAGTGTTCGAAAAGAAAAAAATCATTTCAGCTCTTGCTTTTGTAGTCTGCAATATACTTTCCAATGCCTCAACCCTTTCTCAATAGCTCATGCAGTTGAGGTTTTAGAATTTATCTTGGGACAATGTTTCAAAGGTTAGTTGTATTTTGAGTGAGGTCTAACTTGAATTCCCTTGCTTATTTAAATGTTCACGGGGAACTGTTTCTTCCTTTTCATTGTCAGACAGCCAAGGCCATTGTTTACATTGAAGAAATGAATAGCATGGCAGATGTCACCTTTCCCTCTGTCCCTCAAGTTGCATCCCTTTTGATATATGACGATACTTCCAGAGCCAAAGACAGAACCAGTCCCACAGCTGGCTATCCTGTCATCTGTATTACAGTGAGTATCTCTATGGAAAGATGGAGCAAAATCAGCATATGGATTTTATTCAATGGATTTTAAACACTCAGAATCAATCCACACATTACTTCAAGCTAGAACTGTCCTAAGAGCTAATCTAATTTCTCTGGGTAGAAAATCAGTTGTCAGGACGACAAAAAGCATAGAAAGACGTTTCACTTTTTCATCACTAAGAACAGTTTGATACTCACACTATGTCTATGATTACATGACCTTACTATTTCCTGCTTTGTCTTGCCTTAATTTGCAAAGTTAAAATTACTGGAGATAACAGATGAGCCATTGTTTTCAATTAATGCCATAGACTGAAAAATTAGTCCTGTTTGCTGCAGTACAACAGGCTTCTTTCATCATAATTTTGCAACTGAAAGGTTTGCATGAGTATTCATATGCATTGAGGAAGGTTTTGGTCCATCTGCATCTTCAGTTTATTTCTCACACCATTTGTTATGCACAGGAATGGAGCATGTGTTGGAAATTAGGAAAAGGTTCTTCACTGAGATGGTGGTCAGTCACTGGAACAGGCTCCCCGGGGACGTGGTCATGGCATTAAGCCTGACAGAATTCAAGGAATGTCTGGGCAGCTCTCTTAGTCATATGGTTTAGTTTCAGATGGTCCTGTGAGGAGCAGGGTGTTGGACTCGATGATTCTTAAGAGTCTCTTCCAACCTGAGATATTCTGTGATTATATGATTTCTGTGATGTGTTGAATGGTTCTCCTAAACACAAAACCAAAAGAAATCTGGAAATGCAAAGTATATTTGCAGAATTAGAACAAAGGGTGAAATTCAAGTTAAAGTAGCTTGTGGAAGTGTAGTTTGTACCTTCATAACTATCTTAGGTTTCCACCTGCAAACCATAATTTAAAATACTCTTTTTATTTCAGTAAGCGTAATTAGACCTGCCTTTTAATCTACCATAACAGTGCTAGAAGCATCACTGTCAAAATAAGGTGATTTTTTAAGAGATTAACTGGGGTTTTAAGTTCCATGTTGTTGAGTGTTGTAACTCTTGATAAATTAAAATTCCTTTGCACACAAAGCAAATAAATTGTTAACACATCTCCCTTGTTCTGCAGGCTTGCAATCCCAAATATGAAGACTTCGACAAGACTGGTTCAATATGTGCCAGTGAGAACATCAATAATACTCTGACACAATACCGGTGGCTTGTGAGTGCACCCACTGGTCCTGATGGTGTGACTAGCCCCATGAAAGAGGTTGACTTTGATACCTTTTTCACTTCCTCCAAGATGATTACGCTTGACTCCATTTACTTTCAAGCTGGTTCTCGTGTCCAGTGTGCAGCTCGTGCTGTGAATTCAGATGGAAATGAGGGTCTTGAGCTTATGAGCCCTATTGTAACTATAAGTACATCAGAAGGTAAGATAAGACATCATCACCTATTGCAAAACTCCCAGACCTCTTTTGGATCCCAAATTCCATCCTAACAAAATCTGATTACATGATTGGGTGTTTCAATATTCACTCTCATATTTTCTTCTGTTGTTCATAGACTTGGTGCAAAAACTGTCTTTTTACCGCAACAGAGAACTGTATAAAGAAAATGGTTTTAATCTTTGCTAGTTGTCCACATCTTTAAATAGTTGTCTAGATAGCAAACTTGTATGTTCAGAAGAACAGTATATAATTTTCATTGGAGTTATTAAAGCCTGGTTTCTGTTGCAGTACAATCTCAGCTCCTATTAGACATTGGAGAATCCACATGGAAGTGCTATTATGAATGCCTAGCCAGAATAAAAGCTTCATTTGGCAAGCCTCACTGGACACCTGAGAATCAGTTTCTTTCTTGACTAAGGACTAAGGCAACTGGTGTCTGATAACAGGGCCTAGAGAAATTTTTTTCGCGGTTGGGATACTCATAATATTCATGCTTCTTCTTTCTCTGCTACTCTCTTTGTCCCTGTCTGTCTGATGTACTGATACCTAATAAGTACTGAACTGATGCTGAATTGTATCCACCAGCAGTTACTGTAGTCTGCTTTCTTTGCCCAGCTAGTTCTTTTCATGCAACTCGTACTGAATAACGTTATGGAGCAGAGGTAGAGAACGGACATGGATATGAGTACGGTCTGATAGCATATGCTATTTTGTTGTAGAAATCACAGATACTTTTGTTTATTGTATAATCTAGAGAATGAGGAATTATCAGCAATCAAGATAAATTATGAAACGTATTTTATTACCCTTATGCAGTCCTTATGTGTCATCTCTGCTGCTTCTGTAGTTACATTAACTCTTCTGGTTTTTGTGAGATCTTATAATAGATAGTAAATTACGTGATTGTTCATTTGCAATATCATTTTAATTTCTTTGGCCTTTCCAACTAAATATTTTAGTTAAAACATTTTTTTTTCTACTAAGGGCTTTAAGAAGCTTAATGAATGGATTTTCTATTTACTCCTGTCCTTTATTCCACATATTGACTGTAGACTCAAGTCACCTTTGTTTGTGCTCTCAGGAATCCTACAGCCTAAAGAGGACTCTGTCTAAGGGTATTGTCTACAAGGTGTAGTGTAGTGCTTGTTAAGGGCAGACAGCCTTGTTCCGGGTGAGCTAGTTTGGTTATGTGAAACAGACTGGCTACGTTAGTGTTATAATGCATGATTTGGATTACACTTGACAAATTAGCAGGGCTAATTATAGCTCAGGCTCAGGACTGTCTAACTTGTGAAAGTAAACAATACTGAAGATTGTGTACAACATAAAGGGAATTGTTAGATACTATTTGGAAAGAAGTGCAGTGATCAGAGCAACCTGCAAAATCATGAATATTTTCAACTTTGAGGATGTTTGACCTCCCGTGCATAGACCAAATTCTAAACAGATTGTGCAAGAGTCAGATTGCGCAAAAAATTTTATTTAGCCTCTTTAGCACATCTTAATTGCGTTTGAGGAAAGAGAAGAGAAGAGAAGAGAAGAGAAGAGAAGAGAAGAGAAGAGAAGAAGAGAAGAGAAGAGAAGAAGAAGAGAAGAAGAGAAGAAGAAGAGAAAGAAAAGAAGAAAAGAAGAAAAGAAGAAAAGAAGAAAAGAAGAAAAGAAGAAAAGAAGAAAAGAAGAAAAGAAGAAAAGAAGAAAAGAAGAAAAGAAGAAAAGAAGAAAAGAAGAAAAGAAGAAAAGAAGAAAAGAAAAGAGAAAGAAAAGAAGAAAAGAAGAAAAGAAGAAAAGAAAGAAAAGAAAAAAAGAAAAGTTATTGTGCGCAGAAGAGAAATTTTGTTTCTTCATGTCAGAAGTTTCCAACTTGGAGCTGTTGAGCTAGATGAGGTCCACCAGAACCAATAAGTTTTCCAAGAGGAGAGCCTTGTCTCCTCTTTTCTTGCAATCCCTCAGAAATGGGCAAAGAGCAGAACATGGGCAAAGGGAACAGTTTTGATTTTCCACTTCTGCTGGTTTCTTAGAGGACCTTATGATCCTTTGACCATCACATGACAATGTGCTATCATTCTTGTGGCCAGAATGCAGACACTTCTGCATTGAACAATGCAACTAGAAGTTTTGTATATCTTAGATCATATGAATACAAACCTAATCTTCTGGGAACAGATTGAACTAACCCTGGAATGGGTTGCCAAAATAAGTTACAGATTCTCCATTCTTGGGAAAATTAAATATTCAACTACCCAAGGCCCTGAGCAACTGGATCTAAATTTGAAGCTGTCTCTACTAGAACAGTATTTCTAGAGATCCTTTGACACAATTATTCTAGCTACATTTTGGTCACTAACGGAAAAGGAGGCTCATGAACTCCTATGAAGGCATATATAGGTCAACATGCAAATTCAGTGCCAAAAACCATGGAACACTGATCAGGTATCCTCCATAAACCTATTACGTGCTAAAGAGGGTGGAAGGAATTAAAGCGTATGCCTCTGAGGACCTCTGTAAGAAAGTATGATATTTGACACTTACTCTGTAAGTATGGTTGATACATGCAACTGAAAATGTACAGTTGCAGTATTATCACCTGGTTTTGAAAATGTGATCCAGTTGATCAAGTAATGATTTCTGTTTGAATCCTCTTTTGAAAAAATTCCTGTTCAAACCATTGGTTCATGCTGCTCAAAGCATTTGCCTGTCATTCAATAAAATTCTTGTTGTTTTGGAAACTTCTATAGTGGAAAAAAGTATATCTAAAAATAATGCAAGGGGAAGTATAGATTATTTCCTTTGGACATAAAGTTGCTTTTTCTTTTTTCCATTAGGTCTTTGTCAACCTCGTATGTCAGGAGTAGTTGGAGCAGAACCATTCTCTGCCAAATTGCGCTATACTGGCCCAGAAGATCCTGATTATGCCAATCTCATCAAACTGACAGTCACAATGCCGCACATTGATGGTATGATAAAATCAGCCGTGGAGTTGAGACAACTCATTCAACAAACTGTTATTTGAGCTATTTTGTTGATCATGTTGTTTTTAATAACCAAAATCATAACATAATCTTTTAACATGTAGGACCAGAGCAAAATGTCATGAATGTACAAGTGAAGTTGGCAACGAAGTGCATAAGATACTGCATTGATACATAGTCTTTGATGCAAATATTGTTTTCAGATTAATTGTGTAGTTTACATAAATTGGGCTAGACCTGCACTTCATAAAACTCCTTTGAAGCCCATAAACATATACCAAAGAGGAATTTATTTATTAAAAAAAATATAAAGCCATTTAATTACTATGTGTTTCTGAAAAAAATTACCCAAAATCCTGACTGAAAAATATATTTGAGATTTAGAAATATAATATTTGACATTTCATAGTAATTCCATAATTATTGTGGATAACAATTTAACAAGGGCAAGTGTAGAGTCT
>NW_010133056.1:0-29462 GCF_000699245.1 Pterocles gutturalis | reverse complement strand
CCCATCCCTGGGAGGGGGGAGGGTGAGCACGAGGCTGTGTGGTGTTTGACTGACAACCAGGATCAAAACTACGACACCCTTTCCCAGTGGTGCTCAACCAGTAGTGTTTTTGGCCACTTGTAACTGAGAGCAGATGTAACAACTTTTTGAAGAGTTTCTTCTCTTTAATAGCCATAAAAATTAGTTACAAGTACATTAGATACATTACATACTTTTATGTTTTGAAAGTCCTGTTTGTTGCAGGAACGGTTTGCCATTGAGAGTAGTGAAGATTTTTTCGCAGGACTATGACTGAGCAGGCGGCCCCAGATGCTTGGATTCTATCAAAATGTGACAAATGCTATTAAAACATTACAAAACCCTTACTTGACGTGATATGTGAGTTCTCAGCCTTGCTGCTACTACTACTACTACTATTGAGCAAAGAACAGTATCTTCAGTATTATAGGTAAAGAAGTTCTATATCTCCATGAAGTAAAATTAAGAGACTAATTAATTTTCTTTAGAACACAAGGGGGTTTACTTAGTATCTTACCCCTAGAAAAGATATAAATGCAATCCAAAAAATGTGCCTTGATTAGGAATGATTAGGAAATAAGGTACGGATCACACAAAAATAAAACCATTAGGACCAAGATCTGGCTCAGTTACTGGTAGTCCATGGGATGCAGACAACAGCAAGGAATGAAGAGTCTACATTAATTTTTAAACATATTTCCATTTATCAACAAGTCTGAATTCTCATTAAGGGTGAAATTTCCTTTTACATTTGGGAAGCAAATGTAAGGATTATTGCAAATCTTCCAGGAAATGAGAAAATACTTTCTGTAACATAATATTTTTATTTTACTCTGAGGAAAAGATATGTTTTTATCAGATAGAATCATTATAAAAACACAGATTCAGCACGCATTTTTACTCTGGATATGGGAAATGCACAAAAGCAATTTCACTGGCTTCAGTGGGACTAGTCTTATTGCAAAATGTTAGTCATTCTGAATAAGGGTTCCAGAATGTGTCACAAGCACAAACAGCTCTCCTGACAAATAATTTAAACAACTGCAAGAACTTCCTTTTGAAATAACTATGTTTTCCTGATTTTTTTTTTCTGTTACTACACAGGCAGAATCATTTCCGTGAGATTTCACACAACCAGCACCCATGCCTTAAAAATCAGAAGAAACAACTTGTTTACAATAGTTTCCCACTACAAAACTTGATATTTGAATCCATTATTACCAAGTATTATGATAAAGAACAATGCAAATCACAGGAAAGTATTACGATAAACAACAACATAAGAAGGCAAACAAATTCAGCCAGAAAGTAGCACTGCAAAATTAAGCAAACCCATTTTAAACTCTTCCTTTTTAAAATATTTTATCATTTTTCTTACAATCTGTCTGAATTATGCTTGGGTTTATGTCTGCATACATATATATATTTGTGAATGTATGTATATGTATATATACATAAAGAATTTCTATTAATGAACTTGGGCTATTTTGATTTGTTAAATTCATGTATGAGTAGTTTACTGATACCTTCTAATCATACATAACCTATAACTGCTGGTTTTTAAAATGTTAGTTTTCATTTGTACTACACTTAGTTTTTCTTTCAAAACAGAAGTAATGGGATTAACTTCACCCTTATCCCCAGCTCACACCTTTTTCAGTTTACCTCTTTGTCATCTCCTCAAGAGCAAATACTGAACAACGGAATACAGAGTAAATAAAGAACAATTATTTTGGTAAGATATTCAGCTGAGGATATTAGGTCATTATATTTTTAAAATTTCCTTTACTGAATACTCTTATACAACCTGATGTTTTATTTAACTCTTTTTCAAGAGGTGCCAAAATATAAATGCCAAACTCTGCACCATTTATTATCAATGTAATTGATCATTTTCGGAAAGCAATGGCTAAATTTAATAATGTCTGTATATATTGCTAGATAGACTCGTACACATTATTAATTGCCTTCTTTTGAACTATTAAAAATACATGAATTGAGATAACCTCCTTACAAGAGTTGTGTAGTTTGTCTAAAATGCTGCAAAGGCCTGCTGTTTCCATCTCCAAGCAAAAATGCATTGTCTACAAATTTCTCTATTTCACAGAGTCTTTTCTTAGGTATCATTTACAAAGAGAATCTTTATATGGGAAAGTGCTTTCAGTATTTTTTTGAAAACTGGAGTCTCTAAGCAATTACATTGATGGCCCTACACTCTAATATTCTTCCAGGCAGAATCTCCATGAAGCTGGTAGTTATTTCCATTGACTAGGGTTTGTGAGGATGAAGCAACCTGAACACCATTTAGTGCCTAGAAAATTTGTACTTACATAAACCTCTTTGACATTTGTTTTTTCATATCAGGAGATTCTACTCTGAAACCTATGTTTGTGCAAGACAGGGAAAGCTGAATCTAGAGTGATGTTGTCTTGATGTTGCTATTATTCTTACTGTTAAAAGGTGTGAAATTTAATTTAAGAAATTTGCATTTAACTGGCAAAGAAATACACTGGCCATGACTTGAGGCATTCCATTTTGCAGTTACAGAAATATGCTTCCAGAGAAACATTAGTGAGCGCTTATGGTGTTTAAGTGTTCAAGTCATATTTATTTTTATGAACATTGGTGCATTCATATGGAGAAACTGGAGGGCTGGGAAAGCAGAGGCCTTGTTCTACCCCTGGCTCTGACATTGAGCTACTCCGTAACTGAGACCAAATCAATTCAACTCTCTGTGCAATAATCTCTGTGTATGGGATGAAGACAATGCCACCCATACACTTTTTTAATCTTTTACAGATTGTGGAATTAAGATTATAAGTAACATACTTCACTTCCCATCTTTTCTATAATTACATTACATATGATGCATAAAAAAACTATTTCTTTCTAAAACATAATCATTTTAGAGCTTTCTTGTAAGCTGCAGTATATATCCAGTATTTTTCCTTTTTCCTGAATTTTCCCTGAATTAGTAACAAGATTTTCGTTCAAGTGACCAAAGCCCAGTTTTGCTAGGATTCTGCACT
Organism: Pterocles gutturalis; assembly: GCF_000699245.1. Classification (NCBI taxonomy): domain Eukaryota; kingdom Metazoa; phylum Chordata; class Aves; order Pterocliformes; family Pteroclidae; genus Pterocles; species Pterocles gutturalis. The sequence continues at coordinate 26,415 of NW_010133056.1, read as the reverse complement.
GCAAACACATAGTACGATATGATCAAGATATGTGTCTCCTGTTCAGTGTGCTTGGCAAATAGGCCTCAGTGCCACTGAGTTTTTTATATCATGATCAGTCGCTGAAATTCAGGACAGTAACTTGCCTTTTGCCATTCACCAATTTCCTATTTTTTTTAAATGCAAAAGAAGAAAGTTATTTAAATGATGCTTGATGTCTTTTACAAAAAATGGGTTTGTTCATAGCTGATAATCTTTTCCTTTTGTTTTATTTTCCTTCTCCTCCCACCCCCTTTCAGCAGAATTTTGGCTTTATTCCTACAAATGACTTCTCATAAACTCTCTCACATGCAGAATGCACTTTGCTTTTACTCAGACATCCCTATTCATCTTCAAATATCTGTGCTTCTGCACATAGCATTTGCATGTAACACCTGCTACAAGCCTTAGAAATTCAGAAGGCATTCTGATATGAGTGGGAGAGGCATTTTTGTCTAGGCTTTTGCTCCATTTGCCTTTTGCAGTTAAATAGCACTGACTGCATGAAAGAAACATATAAAATTATATGTTTATATTGTCTTATATCCAGGTCTATACAGCCCAGTTTTCTAATAAGCACAAGATTTGTGCAGGAATTGGGAGAATTTTTAACCAGTGGTCATTACTGAGATTTGATTTTCAGTAAGGTCTTGCTGTGTCTCCAGAGTAGTTTGCAAAATTGAGAAAAGAAGGGGGGTAAAGGAAAAAAAGGAGCACAATTCTACGTTTCTGTTTATCCATGAAAAAGGTACAAGATTCTGTGTGTGTGTTACCCTATAATAGATGAGAATTCTGAAGTAATAAGTGTTCCTTCATGTGTCCTGTTATCATCAGGCTCTAGACAGCCAACAGGAGACATCAGTCTACCTTGTTTTATCTCCTGAACAAACTTGTCCTCAGAGGACATTGTCAGTCCTATTACTTTCTAGCTCTACTTCTCAACACTTCTGCCAGTATATTCCCTGCAACTCATGTTGTGCAGCTTCAGAAACCATGCCCTGATGCTAGAGCATAAGCAAATGTCTGAATTAAGTTCTACAGGTCTTTCCGCAGCATTATGGGTGATAATATTTAAACTAGCAGATTTAAGCTCCTGCTTTTTTTTTTTTTTTTTTTTTTTTTTTGGCACATAAATGGAGGAATGAAATGCTCGTTGGCTGATCCAATGATGAGAGGGTATCTCTGCCAACACCATGCAACTGCCACTGAGATTGGCATCCTTGTGAAGCAGCAGCCAGGTGAAGGGAGAATGCAATTCCCTGCGAATGGGCTGCTGTCCGGGCGGGAGGACAGCGCTTTCAGAATGGTCACTTCTGCAGACAAGTGTGAAAATGCCAAAAGCCTGAAGCACTTTTACCACGGAGCTGTACAAAGCATATGACAGAGCTGTTTCTCTCGACATTTTCTCTCCAAACTGCATCTCCAAACTGCTTTGTGTGTTTGGGTGAGATGTACTGGTTACTTATGCAACATAATTTTCACAGTTATGGATGCAAGACAGACGCAGAAATGAAATATTCCATGTTCTTCACATATGTAAATGTATGAAAAACTTTGTTGAAATCACCCCATCAATTTTAAGAGTTGACAACTACTTTAGGGACAGGTTTAGTATGTAGTACCGATACAGTGACATTTCCTCATTTAAAATTAACCTTGTTTATCTAACATAAAAAAACAAAACCAAAAAAGAATTATTTATTTTGTAAGCATTTGATTGTATAATGTGAACTTGTAAAAGTTTTATATTCTTTTGCTAATAGAAAATCATATTGACTGTAAACATACTTAACTCTATTTTGAATTTATATCATTACATGGTGAAGGACAAATGACAGGACAATGTATTTTACCTGTCAAATTGCCATATAGAAAACAGTAAACCCGTTCGAAAACTAAAATTATTCTTCTATAGAGTTCTTAACGATCGTAGAAAAAATACAACACAAGACTTCTAAATATTTAATTAGTCAATTCTCACTTTTTGACATGAAATCAACATTTTAGAAGAGAAAAATGACTTGAAAACAATGATTTTATAGATCTATCATTAGCAATTCCTGTTGTTACCACCAATATTATTTATTAAACAAATCTTTTTATCACATTAGCAAAACTATTGCAAATACTACACTTGTCTTCTAATCCATTTTTGTCCTTAGCGTGAGAAACTAGTGTAGTACTCAGCAAGGAAGCATAGTCCTGCTGTGATTTAAGTAAAATATGAGTTTTGTCACTGACTTGAATCACAGCAAGACTGATACATGGGTTATAACTTTGTCTACTGAAAATGGAAACTGTTGTAAGAAAACACCATTCTGTTTTCTGACCTGCTACTTCAATCTGTGAGAACGTGAGTGGATACTGTATGCACTTTGCCATACAACTGCAAGGGATATTGATTTCTTTATAGTTCATATGCATCATTCTTTGTCTGAAGATCATACAGTGAAGTTGAATGGATGTGACTGCACATTTCTTGCATGTGAAAAGAAAAAGCAAAATGTCATTCATTTGGCAATTGGTTTCTGCTGGCTACTTCAAAATCAAGTGGTCAGTTCAACCTTTGTACTTTCTGCCTTGCTTTCTGTTCTAGTCTCTGATTATACATATCAGGCTGACGAGGTTTTTTGATAGCACTTCTGGAAAGCAACCTTACACTTTGAGCCTGTTGACTTCAACTTACTGCTATGAATATCCAAAGGGACATCTCCCTCAGCTCACAATCCTTCTGGACCCTAAGCTGCCACTTACCCCTGCAACAGATATAAAAAAACACTAATTTTGCTTCTCTCACTAAAGAAAACAAAACAAAGCACCAGTACTTTATTCTTATTTGTAGTAAAAACTTCCTCCTTTTTCATCCTTCTTAACTGGGTTTGTTTTGATTCAACATTTTCAATAAAAACAAATGTGAAAGAAAGAAGACAGCTTGTATCTGGACAGGTGAAAAAGCATCCTGCACAAAAGTTAGGCTATATTGTTGCTGCTATTTTGCAGTAAAAACTGAGTAAAGTCTCATAGCATTGCCAAATAGCATACACATTGCTAGCTTTCTAATATGCACAAGCAGCTATCATACATACAGCAAGATAAGTTTAGATTTCAGCAATGTAGTGCAACTATTTTCTTTCTGAACAGTATAAAAGAAAACTCCCCAAAGTGTTCTGCTGATCCTTCCCCACTCCCCCTTCCTAAACTGTATCTCTAAGGCATCTTTGACGTTTTAGACACTTTTGAAGAAAGCATCTGCTCTTCTGCTGTCAGCGATTTCAATGCTAAAGAAAGTTCATCTACTCACCGTGCCTGCCAGCCTCAGCCGAGCTCTGCTCGCCCAGTGCTGCTTCACCGCCTGCTTCCTCCCCTCCGCTCCTTCCTGTATCTCCAGCGCTGCGTGTACTTGTATCGAACTAGGGCTCCCTCTCTCCCAGCATCACTTTTAAGTCAGGAAGGCAGGGAGATGAAGCCAAAGGGACTCTCTGTCTGATTGGTTTCCATTCAGTGCCCCTGAGTAATGAGAAACGGCCCTCGCTGAGGGAGATGCTGCTGCTGACAGAGCCGCAGTGCTCAACATGAGCAGGTTTGGGGCTGGGGGGGCGGGACGGGACTCAGCTCTGGCAGCCGTGCGGTGATTTGCAAGTGAATGCAGTGGGAGGGTTCGGGGAGGAGGGCTTTGTTAGGGACCCTCTTATTAATTGAGTCTTAAATACAGAGACTCATGCTACCAGCTCAGTGTGATCTGTTTTCTGTTTTAGTAATAAGGGTAAAGACATGCCCATGATCTGTGTATTATGTGGAGAAAAAATTTAATCATCTACACTAGCAATACAGTGCCATTTGTGTGCACATACTCACTGAAGAATGCAAAATTATCCTGTAAATGCTACAGTGACAAATTGTTTTAAGTTGAAAGAAGGCAAGGTGTAGGAGATTTCCCCCTGTACTCAATAGGTTTACAGCACTTACAGCTGTTCAGAATTATAGGCTTGTCACTGTACCTGAAAGCGGATGTAATGCAAAGTTGCAAAGGATATTTCAGGAATTGTGGCTAATAATGTCCAGGTCATTCACAGAAAGTTATGGTTCTGCCAGCAACAGTAACGAATGTCCTGTTTCCTGGTGCAGCCTGTTTGGGTACAAGTAATCACTGCTCCCTACTATGTCACCAGATGTTCAACATTACAGAATATTGCTATTTGTTTGAACTAGCATCTTCAACTGAAACATAAGGTGTTGCCTATTAAAATGGGCAAACTGAAATATCATTAAGTTCTGGTTTTGGATCTGCTATTTGTTCATTTTTGTGGGTTTCTGAGTAGTAATGACTATTTCAGCCACTGACATAAGATAAACATTTGCAATGGGACTTCTAGGAGCTGATACTTTGCAATCACTTTCTGCACCAACAAACCCTGAAGATAGCTTTCATCAGATGTCTGCTGTGGGCGCCTATAGAATAACTTGAAATGCTGCAAATGTAATTCTTTGGGCTTGTAACATAATTAATTTAGTACCAACATTTCCTCTTAGAAAGATGGATCATGAGGCTCATTGCTAATTATGAAATATCATTAGGGCAGTGGGTTCAATAATTGGGGTGAAAGGAGGAATCTCTTTATTCTGGCGGAGAAATTCTACTATAACAAGAAGAGTGTTTACATCAAATAGCCAATTCAGACATCTAAGTAAATTATTCCTCTTTCTTTATCCTCTTATTATTGTTTTAATACTACCATTGATGAGCTCAGCAGGCTCATGTTCACAGTACACTGTTTCTAATTAGAACCATTTCACCATTAGATCCCATTTGAAATGATTAGGGGATCATTTCGTATAGACATCAGTCAGAGCTTTTCCACCAATTTTAATGGCAGTTAAATTGGGCCCTGAATGAACTAAGTCTTCTCTGAGAGTGTCACACATCCATTAAAACAATATTTGCATATGTGTAGCAGAGTGCAGAATTTGATCTAATGTTTTGAAAATAAATAAATAAATAAAAATCTAAACCCAGAACAAAATCAATTACTGCACCTCAGCTAAAACAGATAAAGCAAAGTTTTAAACAGTATTTTCATTCCACAATAGGTCCACTTTAGCAGTGGAAATACTGGAAAAAATATTTAGCATATTTTTTTGTCTCAGTAATTGCATGGGAGAGTAAAAAGAAAAGCTACAGACAAATGTATCTTTCTGATGCCCAGTGATCTCAGTGCAGCCTTAAATCTTTAGGATCCTAAAAGATATTTTCTTAATAGGATGATGTCTGGATGATAAAAAGGCATGAGTAATGGCTCTATTTTTGGTTTTTTTTTTTTCATTTCTAGGCTTTTTTTTTTTGGTCTTTTGGCTGCTCTTTGGGAACATTGTAGCTACTTTAATCAATATTGGGTGACTGTCCAGGTACAGAGGAATCCCTGAAACTGGAGAGATATACAAAGCATCTTTGCACACAGTACTTTCTTCAGCTTTAGAAAGCACTATTCAGTGGCACCTCGGGGACTGGCCTCTGCTTTAAGGGTAGGCATGGATCTGTTCAATACCAGGCAGAGGACACTCAGATAAATGGGAATGGCTCTGTTTCTTTTGATGCCATCTACAAGTTTGCAATAAAACAAGCAAAACTATTTACATTAGGCAACGCAATGCCTGCTCTCTCACATATGTTTTTCATGGTGTTGTAAATACAGCACAGTAACTACTACAGAGGAAAAAAATTGAAGTTATGTGCTATACATTCACAAAGAAGAGGCACTTCTAATGCAGACAGTATTGCATGATGGGGGTAAAAAGTTTTGCAGCATACACTGTAAATGGAATATACATCAAAAGTAGGCCAAAAAGGGAAAAAGTGTAGGTGTGACAGCAAACAAGGAGAGATGGGTGGAAATCTGAGTCTGTGCTCTAATACACAGAAAGCTACTCCGTATAGAGGACGAAAACAAAATGCTCCTTCTGAAAAAGAGTGGGCAGTAGAAAGAGATATGTAAAAGCAAAAAGTGCACCAAAAGGGTAAAGCAGGATGGTTTTTGTTTCAAGAGAGGCTGTTTTATGAAGCCTTTTTTGGAATCTTCTCTTCTGACCGCTATTCATCTTCCTTTCTTTACCTTCCTACAGATTTGTTTGCTAGTGTCCATGGGAAGCAATGATTACATACCCAATCTTCGTTGAAATTCTGAGCATTTCCTTATTTCACAGGCTGGTTGCCATCTTAAATCATTCTGAGGTCAGTCCCTGGTTCCCATCATTTTTTCTTTTCCTGACATGTTTACACTTAACTTGCTTAGGCAAAACTAAATGCAAATAAAACTTCAGAAGAGGAAAGGAATAATCTATTTTTATCCCTAGGTTTTTCCACCTATGTATAGTCAGCAGATGATATCTAGAAATCTGCCAGTGGAACCTTGATATCCCTTGAAATCTTTTACCTTGCTTCTGATAAGCCAAGGCAGGCCCGAATTCTCAGAAATCTGTGTTCCCACAGATGTCCTAGGGTCTGTAAGGAAAAAATTGGGCTGGGGTTTGGTAGTAACAACTTCCCTTCAATATGCCACTTATATCAGTTTTTTCCATTGTCAGAAATGTTAAATATGAATTTAATCTTTCTCAGATAAGAGACTCTATGTGATGCCAAAAAAGAACCGAGCTGAACAGAATGGAACAATCAAGAAGCATATAAATAAGAAAAGCTCCCCAAGATTCACAAGAACAAAGCTAACACTTGTGCAACTTCAGCACTGTTCATTTTCCTGGAGCCTTTAAGATTCTGAAACATAAAGAAACTGGATCAAATAATTACCCACTGTTTGAAAAACTAGTTCTAAACACATCTGTATTTTCACTTAGTCAATCATTTCAAAAGAATTCTATTAGCTTCTTTTCCATCTTTTCTCCAAGCTTTCTTCTCTCTTTCTGTGAAAGATTTTAAATGATTCATTTGTTAAAGAATATGATCAAGTCTGTGACTTTGAAAGATTGTCAGAACATTACTAAATCAGACCTGACAAGCGCTAGATTTTGGCTGCCCCCCTTTGATATACATAGGATAGGGCATAAGAGAGAGAATAAGAAATCTGCTACTCCTTTCCCACTTTTCAACCTCTTCCTTTGGTACAATTATGCAAGGAACATCCACTCTGTCTTTTCTGAAGGAGAATCACATTTTCGTATATGGCTCCAAGTTCCCAGAAAAGACATGGCGGGATGAAAGACGTGTGTATAGCAGGGGGGAAGAACATGTAACAAGACCAAAACATGGTAAGAACAACTAAACACTGCTGGACTTTGAGTTGTTTAAAACAAAGCAAAATCAAAAACACATATATAAGGCAACCCAGTACCACACAGACCGTTGGATTAGGCTAACATGTCTCCAGACTTGATCGTGTTTCTGTTTGGAGAAATACAGTAGTAAAGGCTTTAGTTAAGACTATATGCAATAATCAGTTTCATAACCTAATCTGTATACTTTGTTATACAGAATTTTTAAGTAAATTAAATCCCTAAATTTGCATTTTGTCCAGCTTGGTAGAAAACTAGTGATTTTTTTTTTTTTGATAATTGGAATAAAATGGTTGCAGTTGTTTGCATGCACACACACGTGCATATTTACATACATGCACATCTTCTTCATTGAGAAAGTGATATTGTGAGAATCTATCATATTAAGATATGTGAAAGTGTGTTTATCTCAATAAGTCAAGATCAAAAAGTCATATTAACTTGATTTAATGGGTTAAATAGGTAGAACATTTTTAGAAATCCCTACCAGTTTCAAATTTATTAAATAGCTTTCAATTGACTATTTTCATCCATAAGTCATCGGTATTAATCACTTCTATCTTTCTTTACTCTGTCTGCAGATACATTGTTTTGAAATATTAAGATAAATCTGGGCTAGGTTTTGCTGAACTGAATCATAGGATCATAGAATCATAGAATCATATAGAATGATTTGGGTTGGAAGGGACCTTAAAGATCATCTAGTTCCAATGCCCCTGCCACGGGCAGGGACACCTTCCACTAGACCAGGTTGCTCAAAGCCTCATCCAGCCTGTCCTTGAACACCTCCAGGGATGGGGCATCCACAACTTCTCTGGGCAACCTGTTCCAGTGCCTCCCCCCCCTCACAATGGGAACCCGTTCCCATGCCTCCCCACCCCCACAGAAAAAAAAAAAAAAAAAAGAAAAAGAAAAAAATCTTTCTAATATCTCATCTAAATCTACCTTCTTTCAACTTGAAACCTCCCTGATAAAGAGTGCCTCCCTATCTCTCCTGTAGCCCCCTTCAAGTACTGGAGGGCTGCTATTAGGTCTCCTTGGAGCCTTCTCTTCTCCAGGCTGAGCAATCCCAACTCTCTCATCCTGTCCCCATGCGAGAGGTGCTCCAGCCCTCTGATCATTTTTGTGGCCGTCCTCTGGACTCGCTCCAACAGGTCCATGTCCTTCCTGTGCCGAGGACTATAGAGCTGGATGCAGTACCCCGGGTGGGATCTCACAAGAGTAGAGTAGAGTAGAGGGGGAGAATCACCTCCCTTGACGTGCTGGTCACGCATCCTTTGATGGAGCCCAGGACACGGTTGTCTTTCTGGGCTGCAAGTGCACATTGCTGGGTCATGTTAAGCTTCTCATCATTAAGTTTTAAAACCTCAGGCCAGATTTTTCAGCAGCAAGGCTTTAATGTTTTCTTACCATTGAATCATTTCAAAGCTGGTGAAGATTTTGAAAATACATAGTAACCAATGTAACTATAAAAATGAAAATATTAACATCTTCAATCAATTTACAAAATGATCGTAGAAGCATGATTTATTGCATACACAAAAAATAAAGTGCAGTACACTTAAGTAGAAACAACAAATATTGGGATGGAAGATACTAATACATGAAGCAGAAGTGAAGATAAAATCATGTACATGAAAGAGCGAGTTTCAAGTCATAACTCTTTTATAAACTGATTTATTTAGCACTTTACTTTTCAGTCTTATATAAACAATTTTTACATGGATAATTAGAACTGGCCACAATCTTTAACACATTTTTTCTTGGAAATGTTGGTTTACTGAAACTATTGACAGACATCGGTTGCTTTGTTTTTATTTCCTTTATCAATACTTTGGGGAGAAAATTGTGAGCATATAATCCCTGCATGAAATTAAACCTTTCAAAATTATTTAAATGCATTGTTTTGATTGACCTAATCCAAATAGTTTTTCTGGAGGGGATTTTTTTTTTTTGCATCTCAGTCTGCAAAATATTTTGAAACTGTTTTACTTGGGGATAGGACTTTTTATTTCTCAGAAGTTTGAAAAATCACACCAAATAAAAAATTTCTTGACCTCCCTACAGTAATCATCCAATTAATTGCAATAGCAATACACTTTTATAAGATGTACTTGCGAAAAAAATAACTTCAGCTGCAGGGGTGAAATAATCAAGTTAAATGTTCTTTTGGCACAGGAAATAAAGTTAAGGTAATAATTTGATTTCAGTATCCAGAATCCACTTTCTACTCAAAAGAGCGTCATCCTTGCCTCCAAATATTAAGAAAATAGAGCTTCTTAAATATTAATAGAAATATGCAAGACTCCTGAGCAGCCCAACAGAATATACATTCCAGCACATGATGGACCTCCACATACACTACTTGCAGAACAGAAGACCGGATCTATTATGGTGTTTAAGTACCTTGCAGAGAAAATAACTACATAAAGTAAGCACACAATTCTTTTTAGAAACTGTGCCACTCCCATGGGCAGACATAACCCACCCTCACCTTAATATTCTAGAAACATCACTTTGAGGTCAAAGACCTTATCTTACATCAGACACATTGATCTGAAACTGCTCCCACCCTCATTCATGTGTACACACACACACTAACTAAATAGCTACAATGTCACTCTTTGTGGTTCAGAAGAGACACAAGCAAAGTGCTCTACAGTGTGAATACCACCTGCTCCCTACAGAAACAATGAACCCTAGGCAGTGCAGGCACACATGTATATGGTATTTGGACTCAGTACTTATTTGCAGAGGTGTATCTTAAATTATTAAAATTAATTTGCAAATATGAACCATAAAAATTGTAATTTTGAAAAAATTTAAACAGAATTAATTTGAATGGGATCTTATATCCATAAAATTATTATTTTTTTTTAAAAAACACTTTATTTTCTGAAAATAAAAATAAATACTGTGATATTTCTGACTTGCTAAGGAACAGCTAAAAAATACGTTATCTTCACATGAAATTTCCATCCTTAATTCCATAGCTAGAGTCCACATGAGCTTTGTATGTGCATTCAAAAATTTATCAAGATGAACTGCTAACCCTTCAGCTGCCATTGCTTCATAAGCTTGATCCCTAAATTCTTTGCTTACAGTGTGTGACAGACAGTTGTGAAGAGTAATTGAAAAGAACAAATTGTGGGAGGAGAGTTGTTTTCCTCTAACATTGAAAAAGAACCTGATTTAGAATCAAGAAAATAGAAGAAACAGGTTTTTTTTAAAAAAAATTGAACAAAGCTCTGTCTGATGATGTTTTACTTCCTGATATGAGAAAGGTAAAGAATTATCCCAAAACTGAATAAGTTAACTTTCATTCTTTCTGCATTGGGATAAATATACATGCATAAATAAGTCTATTTAACAGGGATCTGTGTAGAATATTCCCAGACCTCTCCTGTGTTGCTTTCTGCTCATGGATGTAAAACAATGTAGAAAGTCATGATCTTCATGGCATGTGCCATTGCTGTCCTCTGTCAGTTTGGCAAATCTCTGTTCTGTTTACATCAGGTTATTTAGATGAACTTCTTCACCTTCTGTGTGGTAATACTCAAGTTCCCTTCCAGTACAGTCCTTGGGACACAGCTAAAATCTGTAATTGTGCTGTAATTGGATTTTAAGATGGAGTTAATTTCACCTATTTTACTGGTCAAGAAGTTAGGAAGCCACTTTAAGCTATTTAATCTATGATCATTGGAAGGAGAAAGAGGTCTCCAAAGGAAGATTAATCCCATTTTAAGATAGCTGTCTAAGATATTCAAAGAGAATTGGAGTTGCTAAGCAACCTCATAAGGATTTTTTTTTCTTTCTCTCTCAGCTGACTGTGGAAGGAACTTGGCTGAGGAGCTCAGCTGTTTGCTTAACTTTCAACTGCTGATGATAGGTGAGACAAATCCTGTCCTCAAGTTCCAGTTCCTGGAGTTCTGAACTGTCTATGATTCATGATGTCAGTTATTCAAGATTCATCTTTTCCCCTAACTTGTTACTAAAGTATGCTTCCAGTCATCATCATTGGCAGGAAAGAATGAAAGTGACACTGAAAAAGAGGGCAAGAAAGAAGATTTTAGCATGTTATTGCTTGTTCAAAAATATGAACTGTTTTGTTCCACTGTTTTTTCAGAGCTTGCCTTTGCCATATTGCTCAGTTACAAAAAGGTATCTACATAGATCATACAAATTTAGCAATACTGAGAGAATAAGCAGTGCTTTTGACAAGTTTGACCTGGTCAAACCAATTAGATTTAATGGATCCATACACAGATTCTACTACTCGTATGTGCATAGGAAGTACTCAGATGATTAAGATTTTTCTGATATTTTAGAGTAGAAAAACAAGCAAACAACAGCAAAACCAGTTTTGCAGTACCAGTAGATTTCAAATAAACATTTTGAATTGTTCAAGATTTCACCAAAGCACAGTCAGGAAGTTAATGAAACCTGATTTGGTCTTTGGGTAGTTATTACATCAGAGAGTTCCTGGACTTTGGTAGCTGGTTCAGATTTGAGGACTGAGCAATAGACTTGGAGACAACAAGGCCTAAGAGCTCCAGGCTGGAGCTGTGGTGCTGAGCGAAGCCAGTGTCCATACCTTGAGCTGGGATATGTGGCTTGAGCGACAGTCAGTATTCTCTGCAGACAACTCTTCTCGGTGCCTTGTGTAGGCTTCCCCAATGGGAAGATAGTTTGAAGTACATAGGGAAACCACTTGGCTTATGTCTTTTGAAAAAATCAGGCTATTTTGACATTCCGAAGAGTCTTGGGCAGGGGGGGTGCCAGAATTTCTTCCTCTTGGGTTTTTTAATTATTAGAACTTCTGCCTTTAAATTTGATTTGAAAAAAAAAACCCACCCTAAACTACTCAATAAATTCTGTTTCAGTTAACCCTAATAGCATTGGTCTCTCTAATAGGAGGAGAGGAAGAGAGGGAACTAATATTGTGCTCTCATGTTTATGTGCCTCTTCTTTTACTATGTGAAAGCCTGTGCCCTGATATGGGACTATGATCTACACAGTGCTTAGTTTCCTAGCCTTTATTTTCATAAAGCTGTGATGGATTTAATGTGAATTTATCTTAAACAGACAAATGATATAGCTTCAAGACCCATGTAGTCAGTTTTCTCTAAACAACATGCCTTTTCGGTAAATGTTACTCTAACCACATCAAGGGGTTCTGTGCATGATCAACCACTCTTTAAAAATAACAGAAGCAATAACGTCTACATTATATTGAACTCCTGGATATTACCAGGAGGTTAATGGAAAACCTATAACCATATTTTTTAAGTTTGTACACAGCGACACTTGACCTTTTATAAGTTAGCATAAAAATGCCATACATTTTGTTTACTTGATGTTTTTACGTGACCTGAAATCAATGACTGTTTTCTGCTGTTTTAGAGGACCTTAAATTAGGTATGTAGATAGGGAAAAAAAAAAATACCAGGAGGGAGCATAGCTCACAATAAGGATAAAAAGAAAGGAGAGAGATGAGACGAAAATATATTAGATAAATGCATCCAAATGTGAGGCCTGATCATCTGCTTATTTTGTAGTGTAGTATAGCATCCAAAATTTATTCAGAATCAAAATTTATTCAAAATCCAAAAGATACTTGCATGTTAGTGAAAAACAATATACAGTGCTCCAAAAATGCATTATTCTAAGAGGTACAGAACAGTTCAAGTTTCAAAATATTACCCTGGAGTGAACAGGTATCCTCTTAGAATGAAGGCCAGATGGAGTAGTGGAATACTTTATTACTGAGCTTCTCCTCGAAGAGCAAAATAGTCAGGTTACTTCATCAGATAGGCAACACAGCGGTTTAGATGTATCCAGCTTTATATACTTGTGTTTGAATGAGTCTCCAACACTATGTTGTAACAGGTGGTCTTTATTATTATTATCTATTTTTATTTTAGTGGTGAATAGAGGGCTTTTGTAGAACTTGGGGACATAATATGGTAGATGCTTTGAAAGCATACTGTTTTTACATTATTGAATGTCAGGTTTAAATAGCCAAAGACCTCTTAGTGGGAGTGGAAGGGATGCAAAGGAGCAGCACATACAAAACTATGCAGAAACGACTCCTCACAGTCAGATAGCAGCTTAGGGAAGGGATGGGAGGACTCACCTCTTCTCATTCCCCCTTGAGTGCTGGTTCTCCCCTAGGCCATAATGCTGATTTCAGACCACTTTACAGCAACTTTTTCAAAGCTCAATTGTGGCCACATTGCCGTTTTTATGAATGGAATATGTACCGTCTGCTCTCTGATACATCAGTCAGCACTTCAGCAGTGCTCTGCCTGCCAGCTGAGCAAAAAAGTAGTTTTTGCCATGGATAGCTTTTGGATTTTTCTGGGGTTTTGTTTGTTTGCTTATTTTTATTGTTGTTATTGTTGTTGTTTGTGGGGTTTTTGTGTGTATGGTGTTTTTGCGGTACAACTGAATGGACTACCTGAACTTAGATGAGGGTTCTTTCGTCAAATGTTTGTAGATCATCAGACCATCATTTGTGAAAATGTTACATACCTTTGACAATGTTGAGCTATCTTCCATCTTATCAGGAGACACTCAGTGTTTTTCATCTCTAACCATTGCATTCAGTGGCCAAATGACTATGACACACGTTATTCAGGAAGCTAAAGTAGTGATAACACAGCTCCATCTGCTTGCACATTTTGGCCAGTTGTAAATCACAGTGCCCATGTGAATGTATTCAAATCCTACCAGCTTCCCATTCTTTCCCTTTGAAGCCCTTCTCTCTTAGAGATAATTATTGAATTGAAAGAGTGCTCAGAAGCATTACCACTCCCCAAGATCAAAACTTGTGAAGCCAAATGCTGGATTTAAAACAAAACATGTCCAAAGAAATCACTCTGAAAAAATGAGCCAGGCAAACTAAGTGGTAGTATTTCTGAGCTTAGCTGTTGTGCACATCACTTTAAAAATTTTGTTTTGGAACAAATAAAGAGGAAAACTTTAAATTACAGCTGCAGCAGCTGTAGCGGTAGGGAAAATTTAAAAACCAAAGCAAATCAAACCACCTTTCTTGAAAGCCCGGGGTAAAGTGTGAGAATAAGCAATACAAGCCCCAAATGATCTGTTGTAATAAATAAGCTCCCAGAAAGATTTTTTTCCTCATTTTTTTCCACATTTTGTAAGCAAATAATTTATATATCCTCTAAGCAAGGGGACATTGATTTCCAGTAGCCTTAGTTATTTCTGTGTACTGAGTCTGCAATTTTGAATGTAGAAATATATTGTGGTCAATTAAAATATTAAGTCTTTTGAGTAAGAATTATTTTTGCTCACATTTCATAAGGGTTTTTTGTTATAAAGCTTCAATTACAATATTGTCCAGTTGCTACTGAGTGGTGGTTTTTTTGGTAGCAGGGGAGGGGACAGCGATAGCTGCTGGAAGTTCCCGGCTCCAAGCCAGACCCACCTCTGGCCAAGGCTGAGCCAGTCACTCTGCAAATGACATATTTAAGAGGGGGCACATCACGTAGAGCGGGGGTGCAGCCCCAGGCAGGACCTGGCCTGGCCGGTCCATCCAGCTGCCTGCTGCCTGCCCAGCCTCCTCTGCAAACTGAGCCACCGCTGCAGACCCAGCCCTGGCCCCAAACCTGGCCCAGCCAGCCCAGCGTAGCCCCCACCTGAGAGCCGGGAGTTTCTCAGGAGCCAGAGAAAGGACCTGCGTCAGAGAGAGGAGTGGGATGTGAGAGAGACAGCTACACAGACACAAAGGTCAGTGAAGAGAAATGAGAGGGAGGAGGTGCCGGAGCAGAGATTCCCCTGCAGCCTGTGGAGAACCCCACACTGGAAGACGTGGCTGCGCCTGCCTGCACAGTCCATGGACTTTGATAAATCATGGAGCAGCTGACCACCCTGTATGTAGCCATGGAGGACGCCACGCTGGAGGAGGTGGCTACACCCGAAGGATGCCGTGACTCCAGAGAAGAGACCCATTTCGGAGCAGTTAGTGGAGAACTGCCGCCCGCAGGAAGGACTCATGTTGTAGTAGTGTGAGACTGTGAGGAGCCTTCCCCTGAGGAAGGAAGGAGCAGCAGAGACAACACCTGATGGACTGACTGCAACACCCATGCCCTGCCCCCTGCACTGCAGGTGGGGAGAAGATAGAGTAACTGGGAACAAAGCCTTTGGTGTAGTTCTCTTTCTCATTACCTTGCTCTGTTTTTGATTGTTAAGAAATTAAATTGCTTTTGCATTTTCCACAATTTAAGTCTGTTTCTTGCCTGTGACCATAAGTGGTGAGTGATCCCTCCCTGTCTATGCCTCAGTTTTTTTACCTTATTTTCCTCTGGTTCTTCTCCCCATCCCACCTGAGGGCAGGAGGGAGCGAGAGCTGTGTGGTGGCCTTAAATCATGACAGCTACCAAGAAATCACCTTCATTATATGCATGAAAAATATTGTATTGCCTTGAGCGTAAGCTTAGCTACTTAGCCTATGTGTTGTTAATAACAATGAATTCTCTTCTATTTCCTCAAGCCAAGTCCAGCAGAGAGCTGGGGCCACTGTACTAAGGGAATCTGCAGGTTAGAGGTCCTCATAGCTGATCAAATAGATAACAAAGAATAAATGTTGTTACAACAGTGGTGTCATTTTACTGTTTTAACATAGGGTTTGCTGACTTTTCTATTGCAAATTTAATTTTGCAAGCTTATTCAGTTATTTAGAAAAATGACTGAGTAATGCTTAGTTTGAGTGCAAGTATTCAGCAGAATAAAATAAATGTCTATGTTTTAATCTCAGTGCATTCCACTTCAGTCACAGTGTACCATTAACAATTCTCTTGGTATAAAATATGCAGATTCAGTTGTTGATCTGATCTTATAAATTTGCCGGTCACAATTCTCTTCAGGGATTGTTATGGGCCCTACTGGGAAGACTAAAAAGGAGCAGACACCATTTTATTGACCCCTTCAAGCCAGAGCCCTGGTGCCTCAACATTTGCTCTCTGGTACTTCTCTGCTCTTTTTGTCCTTCATCTGAGAAGTAACGACAGGACTTTCATGCTCCTCCCCAGTGTCTGAGCTGCAAACACCACTTTGCTGCCCTTTAACTTGAAACTGGATATTTTATGGCACACGAAAACAGACAGTTGCAGGGCTGTTAAAGAGGGGGCTTTGAATTAAAAGAATTTCCTCTGCAGTATGAATCTGAAGAGCTTGTATTATAAAATTAATTATCTCCTGCTTAGCTACAAAACTAGTTCAGCCAAAGGGTCCTTCACTTCAGGGAAGATCCAATGGTCTTTTATCCCTCAGACCTGTGGCCAGAATCAATTCAGGGACTAGCTTACCAGTGGCTGCTGGATTTCCTCAAGTGGAAGTTGCATTCTTTTAAAACTACCCTCTGGGATATTTCTCAAGACTCCCTTCTCTTTTATAAGTTCTAAATTATTTGTCTTGTTGCCTTTCAGTTTATATACTTTCTGCCAAGCTTCTTAAAAGATTAAACTGCTCCCCTTTCAAGTTAGGGATGTAGTGAGAGTGAGAAAAGAATTTGATGATATTCTACATATCACTGATTAGCTTTAAAATATGTATTATCACTCTTTTTAACCACAGTGCCATTGATAATCCTTATGAAAAAAGGAAAAAAAATAGTCCATCTATGGGTAACTTTCCCCAAGGACAAACACTGTTACTGGCATTAAGGGGAACATAAGTCCTAGAGAAATTAGACCACTGCTGAAACTCAGTCTGTGTCAAGCTGCCTAAAACTGTTTGTGGTACTGTAGACCAAAGCAAGGTCTCCTGGGGAATTGCTTGATGTGTCGGAAGAAGCATGTGGTCTCTGTGCACTACTGTTCCAGAGACATTAAAGACCTTTGTGATAGATTAATTCAGCCCAGATGCTATGCTAGCCTTGCTGTGATAATTCTGACACATTTCCCTTTACCCTAAAGGAAAGCCGCAGTCATTTACTCAAATGTAATTTCTTCTCTGATGGTTGTTGCATTTAGAGATTAAAAATATCCCAAACCTACAACACTTCAGTTGTTGACATCTTAGCACAAGCAGCAGGCAATAATAAAGCCTCAGATTAATAGGGCTTCAGGGCAAATTTGCTTTATTCTGACAGTTTCTGTTTCATTCTGGTGTGTTCCTCTGTTGCCATAATGTTTCCTTTCAATCATTTTTAATAAACCATTAGATTTTCAATGTACAAAATCTACGTAATAAACACGGGGTAAACATGCAAATAACTATCAACAAATTTCCATGTTTTTTTTTTTTTTTTAAATAACATGGTTTTGTTTGCCCAAAACACACTTAAGGAACTGTTTTTTTAGGATTTGTTATTATTACCATGATTAGTGTTTGCTAGTCATGTACAGAATATTTAGTATTGCTTCTTCCATTTTTCTCTGAATGAATGTATTCTTTAGAATTACAAACCCAAGGATATAGGTGTGAGTTTGGCTTCAGAAAAGTGTACACACAAAGCAGGTTTTTAATAATCAGGGAAGAATTTACTAATCTTCTGATTTTCTCTTGTTTTCTGGGTCAGTCTTGTGTCTTTAGTTCATGTGTGATGTTTCTTAAATTCAAAAATTGCCTTTAAGCACATTCACAGATGCACGCTTCTCATCCTTTTACTGAGGAGAAATCTGTGTAGATTTGGGGATCTAGTAAATAGATCTGACTCCAAATAAGCTGACTCTGATATTTTTAAGTATATATTTAGGTATCAAAAATATCTTAATTAAAAGCCAGTTAATAGTTTAAAATAAAATTATCAAAGTAAACCAATATATTTTAAAGCAACCAGTGAGGGGGTTTTTTGTTGTTTTTGTTGTTGCCTATGCAAAACACAATATGTGGAACTGAACTGGGTATGGACTGAAAGATTAATCAGCTCTCACTATTTTATTTTGGGGGTTTTTACTTTTCTGGCCTCATTTTAGATGGGAACATTTTTGATATGTCAAAAATTCTCAAAGGACGTGAAAATTGTTTCCTGAGAGCTGTGCTGATATGATCAAGTTTGTATATCTTCAGGCTATAAATTAAGATACCCTTCCAACTTTTTGATGTATGGCAGAATATTACAGAATATTTTTCAAAGTAATGTGGAAAAGTATATTCATACTAAATGAAGATGATGTCTTAAGTAAAGTATATGTTTAAAATTGAATATAAACTTTATGCCATGGTGGCATTATTATTTAAACCTACTGGTTAAGGCAATAAAATAACAGGTTTTTCTTTGCCACTAAAAGATTAACTCATTCTCCATTTTATATGTACTGGTGGTGTCAGTGTGTCATTATCATTGCTTTCCATTTAATTACTTGTTCAAAATAATAATAAAAATGTGTTCTCACATACAAATATACTATGAATTATTGCCTTTTTTTCCACACAAAGCAACCTTTTAACACAGCATGACCTTCAAAAGAGGAAATAATGCATGCTAGTGGAGACAGACTGAGCAGTGTTCTGTGTGGTGAGCAAGCACAGCATACTTTCAGATCTCTCGGTGAGAAAATTCAGAAATTTTGGAATGTGTATATGGAGGGAATTGCTTGTTTGCTTTTCTCTGCTTTTTCAGTCTTCTAGTACTTCAGCAAATCAGGTGGCATGTTTCAAACAGCATCTGGGGAGGTGTCTGAAGATATCATGTTGTGATGTACACTACATGATCTGGCTTTCAGGATGCTCATGGTGAGAACAGCCCTCAAAGATGGCAAACCTGTAAAAAAAAAAGAAGAAGGAAATTAAATAACTCAACAAGATCACACTGCAAATACAGCAGACTAAATGAGTGGAGAGGTGCCAGAAGAGTCCATCTTCCACACTGGGCAAAGAAAACAGTCAATGCACTGCAAGAACCATTAATTTATTTATGAATGTGTGAAAACTTGATACTTAGTCACTAAACTTTGGAGAGGCAACTTGACACCCAATTCTGTCTTGAATATTCCCTGGTTAATACTTTATCGCCTCAGCACATTAGCACCTTGTAGCATTGCCATGTATTATAGGGTGATACAAGAAGTGCATTCTCCGGTAGAAAAGCTGGAAACTTTCTCAGATGCTTTGGTGTGTACTCTGACCGCAATGTGCAGAGCACTTCCAGATTCCTTGAAATGCTAGTGTTGCAGCCTGCTACTTTACATCTGTAATCACATTCCTTCCTGTACTGAATCCTTGTTGAAACCACCCTTCTTTTTAATAAACACTAGAGCAATTCATCTGTAATAGTCCTAATGTTAGGAATATAAAGCCTTATAAACCCTAATGATAGCAGCTGAAGTGTCAATGACTGGTCTAGAGTGCACGATATTTGTGATAGTGGCAAATTTGGTATCTCTTTTTTGGAGAGAGGCAGATATCTATGCTTCTTTTATTTAACTTTGTTTTCTTGTTTTTTCTTTCTGAAATAAACTACGCATGTAAAAACATTAACTGCTTCAGAACAATATATATGCATATGATCCATTGTAAGTGCTTGAATTTCACATCTTGCAATTCTTTTTATGAAAAAACTGATGCATGTTTTCTCATAGCTTACAGGTACATTAGGACAATTGCATGAAGGACAATAGTGTATCAAGGTTTGTCTGTGGTTTTGGTTATTAAAAATATGTAAAATTTCAGGGGTTTAGTCACTTGTCCATGGTTTCTTGGCATCCTGAATCCAGCTGGGGTAGGCATGCCTGCTATAGCTCTATTGGAAGCTTCAGTCTTATTCTTCACAAAAAGATCGACAGTACAGTAGGTGAATGCTGGCTCCAAGGCTTTCCAGCTCCATCTGAACTGATCATGTATACTGAATTGTGTGTCTGAATATGGATGGTATGTGTCATGTGCATCAGTTATCCTGTGTTCGCAAGAGCTGGTTGTACAGCACATGTGTTAGACAGCAGGGATTCCTAATCACGAAAAGTATGGGAATACTATTAATTTACGTAGGAGAACTTATACTACTCCTTTCTACGACAAAGGTACCTAAATAAGTCCTTTTTGAGTGAAAAATAGCACCACCAAAAAATAGTCTTAAAATTACTTATGTTCTGATGGAAGATTTAAGTAACAAACCAAACAAGAACTTTTTCCCTTTAATTTTAAAATTGAAAACAATTTAACAAAGCAATCCTGTTATTTTTTTCTCATACTCCTTTTTGTTTCCTAGGTTTTTAACTTCTTTAAATTAAAACTAAAATAAGAATCGAGAAGGCATAAACTCTCCATGGAAACAGCTTTTGATTCAAAACAAATTTTGTATGTCAGGCAAAACTGATAGAAGAAATTCAGTTGTCCATAGCTAAAAGACATCCCAGAGTCTGAACTAACATAGAATGTTTTCAACATCCTGATTATATGAACCATTTACCTCCACAATGTTTGAAAGTTTCGGTTAGGTTACCTAAACTTTTCAATAGTTAACCTCTTCACAAATATGTAAACATCTTGTTTACAGAGATGTCAGATTCCTTGACATGCTATCAAATGCCACAATGCCTTTGTGCTGATGCTGCCCTCCCCTCTGGTGTGGCATCCCCACGGGCCACTGTTTACTCCTGTCTTTGACAGATGGATCAAGAGATAAGGATATGGGGTTCTGCTGGCGATAGAGCTCTGATTAATCCAATTATCTGTGATACAAGAGGCATGTATGTTCCCATCTCACTAGCAAACCATTTTTTCTCTTCTGCTCCTCTCACAGCGTCTGTGACACTGCCTTCAGCAACCATTTCATTAGCCCAGCTTCCCTATAATCAATCAGGAAATCAGTTGATGCTCTCTCCATGGAAAACTCCATCTACTTCACAACACGATTGCTCATAAGTGGGATTGCATTGCTGAACTCACAGAACTGAATGTCTCTGTAGAGGCGACCATCCTTTGTCTAAATTACATGTAGTATCGAAGATTTTAGATAAACAGAGGTAGGTGTTCCCTGCTACCTGTGGTTGTGATGTAAATCACCTTATAAAAGCCAGATCTCCATTGTTTGAAGAAATACACCTTTGTGAGTTTTTCTGGTGCAGTGTGTGAGATTTTTCAGTCTCGAACTGACAGATACACTTGGAAGTCTAAATCAGCTGTAAATTTGTAATTTGGTTAGCATGCTTTCATTGCTTTCCATTATTCTGCACTAAACAAAAGATCCAGATAATACAGGTAAACCAAAAGCCAAAAGCAGCAAGGTCTTTTCTGAAGTTCAGTTTAGCTTAAAGTTTTATAATGCAAATCCTTAATTTGGTATATATATATTATAACAGCATTTTATTCCAAAATGTCTTCGATTTGTATTTTGCTATGATTAAAATATTTTATGGGAGGTTCTCAAAGAAAAGTAGGAAAATTTAGAAGTACATATTTGTTCTTCCAGAGAAGAAAGGATTATAGTGATATAATTATCACAAAATCAAGCACTACACATTCATGAAATGTAGTGCTATGATTTACTTAAAAAGAAATAAAAACCACTGTTAAAATATGCAAGTCGAGACTCTAGAAGTGTCAAATCCCTCTTTTGCAAGGATGCTAGCATTGTAATGAATATCTCATGAAAAGACCCCACCAAACTTATTCATTACTCCTACTTGTATTTCCTGTTGTATAATTTAAAAAAAAAAAAAGTTCATGCTGTTCATTGGCCTTGATTATACGTTTTTATGTAATAATGTGTCTCATTTTTTAAAGATCACATTTAATCATTAAAATCTTCTGAAGGACATTCAAACTTCCTGACTGAAATTTTGAATTCATTGGAACTCATGACAAATCATATAATGGCTACTATGGAGACAAGATTTCACCACTTTCTGCTGTATTAACCTCCAATTTTTAGGGATGTTTTGGGATTTTTTTCACTTAAATCCCAGATTACCGATCAGTGCTTTCAACTTGTTTTAACACTCTTTAAACATGTGGATCATATGTCACCACAGGACACATTGTCTGGGTTTGGGAATACATTTAGTATAGCCCATTCTCATCTGAAGAGAGAATAATTTTTTGCAAATAGTTTTTTCTTTCCTTCTGTTTTTTCTCTCGAGTCAATCTTGTATAGCAAATGGTTTCACTGGAAGAAGCTGGAGTTTCTACAAAAGCTCACCCAGAAAATATTTTGAAATAAATTTTTGGATGAGGAGGTTGGCTAAATTACATATGACTAACTTTTTAAATCTTAAATGTTAGGCTGCTAAGATAAGTCATTCCTTTGACTTTGTGAGATGACTCAGCTGTATAAAGTTAGTCACATGTATCCTTGCCAAACTGATATCCTTGAACTCTTTTTCTCTACTTTATATTCCAAATTCTTCAACAAGATCCATTCGTTCTTCAGTAACTATGTGGTGGGAAAAGTCATTAACTTTACATATTTGAGTAACCAGACCAAAATCAATTTCGAGGGCATTTTCAATTATTGCAATTGAGTTGAAGTGTTGAGAAATATGTGAAAAGCTTCCTGTATTTCTCATCTATATCATATATGGCTATAAACAACTGTTGCATATGTCACCAAGTTTGGTCCTTCTGTTTTCTACTGACTTTAACTGTTACCACCCCAGTAACATCAGGATTTGCATCTGACCATGTTCATTCAGCATAGCCAATCCCTGCAGTCAGTGTGTGATTTTTCATACGAATGTGAATCTAAAGAAATAAAATTACTTTGGGACAACGTTTGCATACCAGGGAGATGAATTTGATGCAAGTCTAAATAGCTTCTGACTTATTCTGTTTCGTAAGGATTGCATAAGCTGACATGTTTCCTTGCCTTTCCTTCCTCATTGAAAGTTAAATGCTGGCTTTTGTTGTGTTTTCTTTGGAGCTCGGGATATCTATTTAAACACCTGCCTTGATATTTTCAGTGACACTGGGACATTAGAAATGCAGCATTGAACAGAACACGGCCTGTTATATTGTAAAAAGGAATTTAAAATGTCAGTTTACTCAGTCAGGTGAGAGTAATCCTATTCTAGGAAGTAATTAGAAGGGTTTACAGCTATTAGTTGTCTCAGGTCAGGATGATTAGAGAAAGAATCCTATTTATTTAAATAAGTATGGGGCGTTATTAATATCTGTACTGCCAGGGTTTAAGACTTTACTGCCACTTGACAAAAGGACTTTAAAAAACTACTCTCCTATGCTAAATTATTTTATATATATTAGAAAAAAAAAGTTGCTTGCATAGAAATTACTTGTTCCTATAATAATCCTAGATTGCGTTCTGTTTTTTCCTATCTTAACCCACTGTTACCTCATCCTCATTTCTTCTGCTTGGGTTCTCTTCAAAATCAAATGTGGCTAAGGGACAGAGCTGGCAACCTGCCCTTTGTAAAGCACCATCTCATAACCGGATAAGTTTTATGGTAGTATTTTCTGCTCATTTCATCTGTTATTAGAGCAAAGGTTTAGTGTTTAACTTGGGGTTATAACTGTTTGGGTGGCAGTAAATGACGCTTACTAATTTTTTTGAGAGGAGATAAATATAGGCTGGAAATGCAGTAAAACTGAAGAAACAGGTGACCCAGGAATACTTTCTTCTCTTTAAGATAGTGCTGAAACTCTCCCCTCAGAATAAGTCTAACCTTCACATAACTAATAGCAAATGTTTCATGGATCTTTCTTAGTTCAAAGGAATCAAGTTAGAACAAAAATTCAGTGAAAATAAAGTGGTTTGCTGTTTTAGTCTAAGTTACTAACTCAAGTTAAAGTCTTGAAGGAGACAAGAGTTTACTTTGACATGTTTACTCACGTGAAAATCAGCTTGTCTTGTTCTCAGATTAGTTGAACCCTGTAGTGACGCCACGTAGGGCTTGCTGGAAGGCAAGCAGGAATACAGTAAGATCCAATCATTCTTCACGTTGTACTTTATTCTCATTTGAAAATAATTTAATGAAATAAGTTGCCAAAAAAAGTTTCTTGTGAGCTATAGAAAGAATAGAATAATACAGCCAACAGCAAGTCTGCTGGAAGGAAAGGAAGGATTTTTCAGATTTTGCATTTTGAGATGCTGATGCTCCCATAGTTATTCTCAGTTCATCCTACAGAGGCTGGGTCTCCCCATATTTAAGAGCTTTGTGAGTTTTTTCTATTTTTGAGCTAGAAGAAGTCACTCAAGCAAATTGACTACCTGTTTTTCCAATTGATTCTTCCTCTAGTGTCTTTGGCTTTCAAGACAATGAATCTTTAGGTCCTTAGACAGTTAAAGAATAAGCAAGAAACTTCAGTTTTAATAGACTATCTTGACAATTTCCAACAATTCACATGTTAATTCCTTTTGACCACAGGCATCTTTAGTATTCACATCTTTTATCTATTTATTTATAAATAAACTTCATTAATCCAACCAGGAGCCCAGAGTGCCTTCTTACATGAAGCAAAAACTGTGAGGAAAAACTCATTGCAAGGTAACATTTTACATAATTCTTGATCACCATGGCTTGAGGAAGAGGAATAATCCAAGAATATATCTGATTCTCTTTTTTTCTTTTAAGTAAAATTTTTATGTTGGTTATGCAAAACCTGAAACAAGAAGAAAAAAAAATAGCTTTTTCAGTAACCAATAAAACCAAACAGTCTTCAGATTCTTTAAAGCCCCCTTCACTCATTTAAAAATAAAAAATACACGAAAAAAGTTTAGATATACCGTTTCAGTGGAATTGAAACATTTTGAATATGATTCTCAGGCTACTATTTCACCAGTTATTGCTTTTGATGTTTTAAGGGCAAGGCTCAATTTCCATCTAAGAAGTTTGTTTCAGTAGCAGGTGAACTCTAAGAGCTTCTCAAGAGGTCTAGGGTAAATAGTATGAGGCTGACAGATCACTTTGTCAACACTGTTGTAGTACTCTAAAATGAACTTCTGATATTGGTCATTGCTGTTTTAGCTGCATCTGCTTACTTAGCACCAGTGTTTTAATTCAATAGCAACACGTTGTAGGTAAGGACATCTTCTGGAAGGTCTTGTTTTGACAGGTCTTACTGACAGGTCTTATTCTGAACTTGTGTGAATGCTTCACACATATATTTTTAAATCTTTATATAAAAGCTATACAAGAAGTGAACAATTTAACATGGCAGAGCTGGGTGAGGTGTTTTTTGCAGAGTGAAAAATAGGGAGATATTCTTCCACATTGTGGTGGGGTTTTTTTGTTTTGTGACTGTAAAATCTGGAAAAAACCCTCTGTACATTTGAGAATATTAACCAGTTTGAGCAAATTCTCCACTTCCTTACTTAGATTCTCTCTCCAGTGACGGATGCTTTCACACTGATTGATGTCTTATTGGAATATTAATTTTCTACATATATGTCAAAGGTAGAAATGTGATGCTATTATTCACTCTGTTGTGACTTTTTTAAAATTTGTTTTTGTAAGATAATGCTAAAAGGAAAGACACTGCAAGTGACTTCTTATTCTGCTATGACCATTTCTCAAGCCTTTAACAAATGTTGTCATCTGACTCACTCATGGATTTCTGCAAAGGAGGTCACTTCCCTGTGTGTTAAAGTTTAGCTATGCCTCACATTGCTAATGATTATGCATGATATTTCCTAGAGAGTATTTCTCTTTCAGGTGACTGTGATTTTTTCTTCATCCTCTGCGGAAAGTGGAGGTATTTTTAGAAGATTCGCTTCATCTTGATAAGCACAAGTTCAGTTCTATGGGAATAAATTCAAAGAATACGCCAAGTAAAATTTAGAATGTTAGAACAAAGTGAAATTTGGAATGTTATATTGCTATGATTGATCAACTGACAAACTTGTGGCTCATAAATTTAGTCAAATCTGAAGTTCAATTTTTTTTTTTTAACAAAATTATGATTGTGGAAACTGAAATTCATAGGTAAAAGGGATAGTGTAAATGAATTTCCCATTTTGAAGAAACAAAAGTATTTTTACAAATTGCTCCAAAGGATCTTATTGTAATGATTTCAAAATATTTTTTTTAGAATTGAACATTATTTTTCCTTTTGAGTGTTACTTGAAGTTTAGTCAAAACAAAAATAATTATTAAATTATTGATCTGAAACTGTATATTTAGAAAACTAAAACAGAATATCTCCTTTTTTTGCAGTGAACTGAAAATAAAATAAATAGATAAATTAATTAATTAAAAA
>NW_010133055.1:11719-27644 GCF_000699245.1 Pterocles gutturalis | reverse complement strand
CAGTTTAAAGCCATTACCACTTGTCCTATAACTACATGCCCTTGCAAAAAGTCCCTCTCCAGCTTTCCCATCAGCCCCTTTCAGGTACTGGAAGACCTCAATAAGGTCTCCCTGGAGCTTTCTTTTCACTAGGCTAAACAAGCCCAAGTCTCTCAGCCTGTCCTAATATCAGAGGTGCTCCAGCCCTCTGACCATCTTTGTGGCTCTCCTCTTGACCCACTCCAACAGGTCCATGTCTTTCCTGTGCTGAGGGCTCCAGAGCTGGATGCACTACTCCAGGTGGGGTCTCACAAGAGCAGAGCAGAGGGGGAGAATCACCTCCCTGGACCTTCTGGCCACACTCCTCTTGATACAGCCCAGGATCTGGTTGGTATTCTGGGCCACGAGTGCACACTACCAGCTCATGTTGAGCTTCTCAACTACCAGCACCCGCAACTCCTTCTCCTCAGGGCTGATCTCAATCCTTTCTCTGCCCAGCCTGTATTTGTGCTTGGGATTGCTTCGACCCACGTGCAAGACCTTGCACTTGGCCTTGTTAAATTTCATGAGATTTGCATTGGCCCACCTCTCAAGCCTGTCAAGGTCCCTCTGGATGGCATCCCTTCCCTCCAGCGTGTCCATCATACCACACAGCTTGGTGTCACTGGCAAACTTGCTGGGGTGCACTCAATCCCAGAGTCCATGTCTCTAACAAAGATGCTAAATAGTGCTTGTCCCAATAGCAGCTCCTGTGGAATGCCACTCATCACCGGTCTCCACCTGGACATTCAGCCATTGTCCACAACTCTTTGAGTGCAACCATCCAGCCATTTCTGTATCCACCAAGTGGTCTGTCTGTGAAATCCATGTCTCCCCAACTTAGAGTGAAAATCTAGAGATCTATTTTGAAAACCTCTGAGATACTTTTACTTACAGTATATCTTATTTTACTATTCATATCCACTTACATGTGGCTTTGTTGGCTGTTTTAAAGGTTGTCTCCAAAATGTCTGCTTCTTTGTTATGTAAAGAGAAGGCCAATCCCTTATCATGTATGGGGTGCATTTGTAGATTGAAACTTCCTGAAATGATCAGAAAAGGACCAGATCTTTACCAGTTACGTATTCTAAGAGTGTAGTTTGTCTAAGCAGTGGATATCACAGCACTGAAAACCGCTGTTAATCCAGACCAAATATTATCTGACATATAGAAGTCATAAAATGACCTCATTCTGCGTGGCCTGCAGCTGCATTATTCTTTATAACTATATACATCTTAAAGTTACTCTAATTGGATACGTATTTCTGGTTGCTCAGTTTGTCTTACTCAGAAAGGTCATGAGTCAAGATGTTTAGCAGAATGATACTAGGAGGGAAAAACAAGAGTTATGAAAAGCAAAACCAGACAAACAAGAATACAGAAGAAAGCACTAAATGTCAAGCACTTCAAGACCATGTCTCTTTTCATGTTTTTTATGTTATTTATGTACAACTTCATAAAATAGTTTGGAGAAGTGGCTCAACAGTAGATAAAGACATAAAGTATAATTTAGAAATAAATGTTGGAGAAGAGTCTACATTTACTTTCATTGAATGAGAAAACCTGAAAGACAGAGTGGATCTTACCAATGACAGGGGGAGAAGAGGAGAGAAAAGATGGTTTACTCCACTACCTGTTCCCCTGCCAGGGCTAGTACTTTGCTAATGCAGCAGGAAGTGCAGCATCAAGGCTTTTTTCTGCTTCCTCAACCTCATATAGCACAGCCAAGGAACCAGAGGGATGAGATGCCTCACAGTCACCTCAAGATGTGTTCTGTGCGATTGCAGCCCTGTGCTGTAAATTCATACCTCGCTACGGTGAACTATTATGAGAAGAGAAGGGTTCAAGATCTCCATTTATATCAGGTATGAGTCCACCCCCCACACAGCATATCCTGCATTGGAAAATGTAAATTCCTCAGCACAAAAGCCCTGAAATAATATACGGGAGCTAGAAGAGAGTTCCAAATTTAAACACCTACTATGCTCTAAGGGGCATATTACAGTGCAATTAAAAATTTATTTTATAGCAATGTTATAAGCTTGATTTGTATTAGTCAAATATGAAGTGTAAAATCCTAGTTCCACTGGCAGCAATATGAATTTCATCATTGACTTTACTGAGGCCAGATTTCAGCTGTTGCACACTGTGACTTACTGAACCCATTATGATTTGCACTAGTTGAGGATTTGGCCCAGATTGGCTGAGCACCACTAGACCTCGCGCTATGGAAGTTTGTCCACTGGGGATAAGGTTAACTACCAGTTTGCTTTACAAGCAAAACAATATCCATCAAAAGGTCAGAACGGCCTGTCAGGACCAGCCCTAGGTAGATTTCAGAGACTTCTGTAGAAGTGCCTTAATGAAATGCCATAAACCACTTTACAACAATGGCAAATATATGACTTCCGTATTGAAGAACATGATGGATTATTCTTTCCCCCATTATCGATGTGTCTTTTCTTTTTTTAATAGCTACAGACATAATGTTGAAGATTACTTAATTTAGTTTTGAAGACAGATTTTAATGGTAACTGTACGAGATACAGTCACAGACCCTTTGTACAGATGATTTGATACCAAATAAATTCAGCATTTATTTAATAATTCAGTCTGACCTTTAGATAAAACTCGATCAGCACTTAGGAGTACATTGTATTTTCATCACTCAGAAGAACTAACTGGAGCAGGATGACAAAAATCTTCCTCAAATACCATGGGTTCAGTCCATTATTAGGAATCTAGTTTTCCTGTCCAGAACATCTGATCCATTAATTGTGAAACTTCCAGCTCTCACCATGTTCCTTCTTACTTCACTTGAACCATAAAGAACTGTGGGCAACAACGCAGGAATGACACTTCATTTCTGAAAGTCTGCTTCACCTGTGGCACTACAGAACTTGCCTCATTTATCCTATGAAGGACACGACATTCATGCTTTACGTAACATCTCATCTATTACAAAAATATTTTTAAAAAGATGTGTCTCATCCTTTGTTCGTGGACTTCTGGCTCTGACTGAATTATGAGTTGAAGATCAAATATCATAGCTGGAGGCATTTAAGTGTGAGGTTGTCAAAGAGAAAACAATCTTTTTAGGGAACATTATCTCAGTAATCTCCCATAGATCTTTCCTGTTATACCCAATCATAGTATTCCCAACTGTCCAGGTAGCTTCACCATATAAGACATTTTCCAGGCATTTGTGCAAGCTCCAGGAGCCTCCAAGGCCAACTGCATTCATGGCCTCAAAGGAAAGACTGAGAGTTTTTGTTACAAATGTATGTACAGAGTGTCTGAAGGTCTGCCTCTGGGCACCTCGGCTCTGGCGTCTTCCCAAAGCTCACTAACTGCAAGAGAGGCAGGATTTGTGGCCCAGCATGTGCATTGGAGGTGCTCCTTCTCTGAACACGCAAGATGAACTCCATTTGATAACTCAGAGAATCTGAATATAATAATCTTTCTTATTAGAATGAAGGACAAAAGGCACCAAACAATACGAAGCATCTAATTTAATGAAACCATTGAGTGGTCACAGCTCTTAAATATCACAAATAATGAAGAAAAAAACATACTGACATATTTATAACTTAATGTTGGGCTTCAGTGTGCTACTGTAAAATTCAAACTGTAAAATAAAATGCCAGTGATCACCATTCAAAAGTCTGGCTTTATTCCAAAGCATTGCAGCAGAAGCAGTACTGTTATCTCTACTTGCAGTGGAGGGAAACTTTGCAGAATCTTAAATGCCGTTGCAAAGGCTGACTTTTAATGAGTATTTCAGTAACAGAGCAGACAATTTTGTATACAACAGCAAAAACAGAAGAGATAAAAATGCTAGTGGAAGAAAGTGAAAAACATAATAAATGTATGCAAAAAGTAGTTCAGAAACAGTGCTTGAGTATTTAACTATGATATGCAGCTTCTTTGCACAATGTATGTTACAGGAAAGATTGACAGAAGGAAAAATGTTAGTTAAGAATACTGTAGAAACACAGAACCATAGAATGGTTTAGGTTGGAAGGGACCTTAAAGATCATCTAGTTCCAACCTCCCTGTATCCACCAATTAGTCTGCCTGTGAAATCCATGTCTCCCCAATTTAGAGACAAGGATGTCATGTGGGACAGCATCAAATGTTTTGCTCAAGTCCAGGTAGATGATAGAGATTTAAAGGATTATTATTAATAGATCTATTAACCTGGCTGAAAATGAATATAAAATATGTCATGAAATATCTGGGAATAGCATGTGGTGGAGTGTTCTGAATGAAACATGAAGAGATCAAGTATCACTGTACCTGTGACAAAATTTACAGAACAAGACCATGACTATATTAGGTAAGTCCTACATCATTATTTTATGTTAAAGTACATAAAGCTAGAAAGCTAGATCTTGGCTATAATAAAACAATAAAGGACCATGCTACATCAAAAACTTTTCCATTTGATAGGAAATTTCACTTGACATGCAGAAAGCACTGATGAGTATGCATAATTAGACCAGAAAACTTGAAGTTAAAAAAAGCAAAACTTTTATTCCAATGCTTTACATTGGTTTGTATCTCATGATGTGACTAGGATAACCAAAACACATAATATTATTTCTATTAGAAAATACTGAGTCCTTCTGAAAGCAAAATCCATGGGCATTCCTAAATACTGCAGAAGCCCATTTCAAAGTCTTGCAGTCTTAATGTAACTGATGGCTGCATTAGCAATGCTATCTTTGACTCACCAGCTAATAAGTAAGAGTAGTAATCAACAGATTAATAGTTTGTAAACATATTTCTCAGAAGGACTTCCCAGGGCCCAGAAATATTACTGTCCTTGTACAAACAGCAATCCAAAGCAGAGAGAGAACATCAGATCTGATTATGGTTGCACAGTAAACCTGAAGCATAGCTGGGAACAGAGCACGAGTTTACTAACTCCCAGACAGGGACTCTAACCACATAAAACACGACCATCGGTTGAGATCATATCACTAATTTTCACTGTACTGAGAGGATCAGAATTGTAGCCATCAGACAACCATTATATTTGTACAACACTTGAATTTATAAGATCTGGTCTAAATCTGCATTATGGACTTGAAATAGAGTGAAGTTAGTGGAGTTTCAGTGGAGGTTACGAAAGTGCCATTAGATCAGAACAAAGCAAAGAAACATGACATGTATGCTTGAGGTAAAACATGGCTTTCTGAAGTAGTATAGGATGAAGGCATAATTTGTTGCAGAATTAATTCTCTGAGAGAATATTTTGATTGCTTGGAATGGTTCAAAAAAGGCAAAGCTTTTTCTTCTGTGATAAAACCAAAAATCCCACCATAAAGCCTTCTTTAAGAATTTCACTGTTGTTTATTATCTAATTTAAACTTCGGCACACTTTAATATCATGCTCTTCGATGCTCTTCTCCTGTGATAGTCAGGTAAAAGTTACACAGCATTTCAGCAAACCAAAAAGGGCCTTGAAACCAACACCAAATCCTTATATGCACTCATTTCAAACCTAAACTTCCACTTCAGTATGCAGAACCCCTCAGATTGCACCTGCAGTCTAGTGGAAAAAAAAAACAAACCACAGGATGTAGCAAGTTCAGTCAAGGCTATACCAAATATGTTTCATCAAGTGGCGGACCACACCAAGCTGAGTGGTGTAGTAGATACACTTGAGGGAAGGGATGCCATCCAGAGGGACCTTGACAGGCTCGAGAAGTGGGCCCATGTGAACCTCATGAGGTTCAACAAGGCCAAGTGCATGGTCCTGCACATGGGTTGAGGCAATCACCAGCATCAGTACAGACTGGGGGATGAATGGACTGAGAGCAGCCCTGCAGAGAAGGACTTGGAGGGACTGATGGATGAAAAATTGGACAAGAGCTGTGTATTAGGTTTGTGTGGCAAGATTTTTGTAGCAGGGAGGGATGCAGAGGTGACTTCTGTGAGAAGATGCCAGAAACTTCGTCCATGTCCAACAGAGCCAGTGCCAGCTGGCTCTAAGACAGACCTGCTGCTGGCCAAGGCTGAGCCCATCAGCAACAGTGGGAGCACTTCTGTGATAGCGTTTTTAAGAAGGGGAAAAAGTTGCTACATGACAGCAACTGCATTTGGAGAGAGGAGTGAGAATATGTGAAACAGCTCTTGCAGACACCAAGGTCAGTGCAGAAGGAGGGGGAGGAGGTGCTCCAGTTGCTGGAGCAGAGATTTCCCTGCAGCCTATGGCGAGGCAGCTGTGTCCCTGAAGCCATGGAGGGTAATGGTGGAGCAGAGATACGCCTGCAGCCCAGAAAGGACCCCACGATAGAGCAGGTGGATGTGACCAAAGGAGGCTATGACCCCATGGGAAGCCCACGCTAGAGCAGGCTCCTGGCAGGACCTGTGGACCTGTAGAAAGTCCATACTGGAGCATGTTTACTGTCAGGACTTGTGACCCTGTGAGGGACCTGTGCTGGAGCAATCTGTGACTGAGGACTGCACCCCATGGAAAGGACCCATGGTGGAGCAGTTCATGAAGAACTGCAGCCTGTGGGAAGGACTCACATTAGAGAAGTTCATGGAGGATTGTCTCCCATGGGAGGGACCACATGCTAGAGCAGGGGAAGACTGTGAGGAGCCCTCCCCCTGAGGAGGAAGGAGTGGCAGAGACAACGTGTGATGGACTGACCACAATCCTCATTCCCTGTCCCCCTGCACCACTTTGTGGGGAGGAGGTAGAGAAATGGGGAGTGAAGTTGAGCCTGGGAAGAAGGGAGGGGTGCGGGGAAGGTGTTTCAATATTTGTTTTCCTTTTCTCATTATCCTACTCTGACCTTTGATTGGCACTAAATTAAACTAATTTCCCCAAGTCTAGTCTGTTTTACCCATGACAGGAACTGGTGAGTGATCTCTACCTGTCCTTATCTCAACTCATGAGCCTTTCGTTATATTTTCTCTCCCCTGTTCAGTTGAGGAGGGGAGTGATAGAGCAGCTTCGGTGGGCACCTGGCATCCAGCCAAGGTCAACCCACTACAAGCCAGCAATCTGTGATGCAGCCCAGAAAGCCAACCATATCCTGGGCTGCATCAAAAGAAGTGTGACCAGCAGGTTGAAGGAGGTAATTCTGACCCTCTGCTCTCGTGAGACCCCACCTTGAGTACTGCATCCAGCTCTGGGAGACCCACCACAAGAAAGACATTGACCTGCTAGAGTGGATCCAGAGGAGGGCCACAAAAATGATCAGAAGTCTGTAACACCTCTGCTCTTAAGAAAGGTTGAGAGAGTTGGGGTTGTTGAGCCTGAAGAAGAGAAGGCTCCAGGGACACCTTGTTGTGAGTTGTCAACATATAGAGGCAGTTTATAAGAAAGATTTAACCAGGGCCTGTAGTGACAGCAGTAACAGTTTTAAACTGAGAGTGTAGGTTTAGACTGAACATAAGGAACATATTTTTTATTCTGATGGTGCTGTGACACTGGAACAAGTTTCCCAGAGAAGTTATGGATGCCCCACGAATGGAAGTGTTCAAAACCAGGTTGGAGGGTGACAGAGCACTGGAACAGGCTGCCCAGAGAGGTTGTGGAGTCTCCTTCTCTGGAGACATTCAAAGCCCGCCTGGATGCGTTCTTGTGTGATCTGATCTAGGTGTCCTGCTCCGGCAGGGGGATTGGACTAGATGATCTTTCGAGGTCCCTTCCAATCTCTAACATTCTGTGATTCTGTGGATGGCTCTTTGAGCAACCTCGTCTCATGAAAGATGTCCCTTCCCACAGTAAGGGGGTTGGACTACATGATTTTTAAAGGTTCCTTCCAACTCAAACCATTCTATGGTTCTGTGAAGTGATGACTGTCACCACCAGAAAACTAACAGAGCCTGGCCCTTCTTTGAGTTTTTGGAACACACCATTTCAATATACTGATGCTGTGATTTAGACAGAAATTACACCACAGACCTTGTTCATCGTCTGTTTCTTGGAAAATGGCTTACTCTACTGCCTCCTCTGCTATATTTTTTACTTTAATCTTGTAAATTGCAGTTCCTAGCTCTTCATATTAATCAATTTGCCATAAGTAGCTCACAAGAAAGAATCTTTGTTCCAATTTTTTTTCACTGTAAATCTGTCACCTTTCTCAATACTATCACACTGAAGTAATTAGAGCCAGGAACCCATGAATGTACATGCTAATTCATAAAACCCAATCATGCTGATTATGAAATATGAATTATGCAGAAAACAGTGTAGCCCAATTCCCAATTTGTTATATGCAATCTCAATATACTGCTAACACAAAATACTTAAAATGAACTTCATATTTAAAACATAATTTTAGACTCTGCAGTCGTACTGAAATATGTGAATGAAGGCTGCCTGCTTTTTAAAATAATTATGATAACGTTATCATTATAAACAAATATCCTTCTGGCTTTAAAATTTTGCAATTTCTTGCTAAAATAATTAAAGCAATAAAGTAAAAATATAAAACTGCTGTTTTGAACATGATCAGTTTCTTACTAGGATGGAATTGCATCCTGGTTAATTGACACTTTTGAATTAACATAATTCATCAGAAATGGAACCATAAGGAGAAGCGGCTGTTTTTTTTAATATAGTTTTTAGTAAGGACTAATTTTTCTCAAGTAAAAAGAAGTAGCATTTTTGTTCAGCTTCTTGCAGGTGAAATTACTGAGGATCTCAAGTTTTAGACGGTTGTTTCACATTTTTGTATTCTGCATAGAAAAGTCAGAATGTCCAGTTGTTGAATACTGTTTTGTAATTTTTTGAAGTATAGATCTTGAAACAGAAAGATAGGATAGGAAAGGACTTCCTCATTTTCATTCTTTACATTAAATATGCAAAACATATTTAAAAGGCAGGAAAAAATGTTTATTATAAACAATTACCCTGTAGTGAGGACGTAGTGGGTTGATCTCAGGTAGCTGCCACATATCCACCCATCTGCTCTCTCCCTCCCTCTCCGTAACAGGACAGGGGAGTAAATAAGATGAAAAAAGCTCGTGGGTGGAGATAAAGGCAAGGAGATCACTTACCAATTAGTGTCAAAAGCAAAACAGACTAGATTTGGGGAAAATTGATTTATTGCCAACCAAAAGTTGAAGCAGATGGTGAGAAACAAAGACAAAAACTATAACATCTTCCCCCAAGCCACCTTTTTACCCTGGACTTAACTTCACTCCCTCATTACCAACCCCTCAAGTCTCTCCCTCATCAAG
The DNA here is from genome assembly GCF_000699245.1 of Pterocles gutturalis. Lineage (NCBI taxonomy): Eukaryota > Metazoa > Chordata > Aves > Pterocliformes > Pteroclidae > Pterocles > Pterocles gutturalis. The sequence goes on along the minus strand of NW_010133055.1, from coordinate 18,419 downwards.
TGGTGCAGGGGGAATGGTAGTGGGGGACTGTGGTCCGTCCATAATGGTTCCTCTCTGCTGCTCCTTCCTCCTCACACTTTTCGCCTGTTCCAGCATGGGACCCCTTCATGGGCTGCAATCCTTCAGGATAAACCTGCTCCAGCATTAGGTCCTCTCCATGGGCTTCAGTGTGAATATCTGATCCAGCATGGTCTCTTACACAGGCTACAAGGGAATTTGCTCCAGTGCCTGGAGAACTTGTTTCCCCTCCTTCTTCTTTGACCTTGATGTTTACAGGATTGGTTTTTACACTTTTTTTCCTCACTCCTCACTGCTGTGAAGTGGTTTGCTCTTTTGTAGATATGCTTTACCAGGGGCACCACCAGCTTGGCTAATGGGCTTATCTGCGTCTTCTGGTTAAGTCCATTGTGAAGTCAGCTGGAAACAGCTGTGTCCAGAATGAGGCAGCCCCTGGTGTCTTCTCGCAGATGCCACTCCTGTAGCTCCCTTCCCACTACCAAAACCTTGTGACCTACACCACATATACACTAACATTGGAAGGATGGCCTTTGTTGTGGTTTAACCCCAGCCATCATAAGCCCCTCACAGGTGCTGTCTCACTCTCCAGAGTGGGATGAGGGACAGAACTGGAAGAGTAAAAGTGATAAAACTTGTGGGTTGAGATAAAGAAAGTTTAATAAGTAAAGCAAAAGTCATGCATGCAAGCAAAGTGAAACATGGAATTCATTCACTCCTTACCATGGGCAGGCAGTTGTTCAGCCATCTCCAGGAAAGCAGGGCTCCATCACGCCTAACATTTACTTGGGAAGATAAATGTCATCACTCTGAACACCCCCCACTTCTTTCTTTGTATGCTGAATGTGGTGCCATACGGTATGGAATATCCCTTTTGTCAGTTGGGGTCAGCTGTCCCAGCTGTGTCCCCTCCCAACCTCTTGTGCACCCCCCAGCCTACTCACCGGTGGAGTGGTGTGAGAAGGAGAAAAGGCCTTGACTCTGTGTAAGCACTGCTCAGCGATAACTAAAATATCCCTGTGTTATTCAACACTGTTTCCAGCACAAAACCAAAACATAGCCCCATACAAGCTACTGTGAAGAAAATTAACTCTATCCCAGCCAAAACCAGCACACCCTTACATCTCCTGCTTAAAACATGTAAAAATGTCAGATTTCAGCTGCAGTTTATTGTTGCTCCTATTATATAATATATTATTGAGGGAAAAAATGCTACCTCACAAAAAATATTTGTTAGTCTTTTGTGGAGCAGGTGTAATTTAGGTTCCTGCAGATGAACAAGTGGTTCTGTGAACGCAGAAGCTACTCAAGCATCAGCTCAGCTGAAGATGTTTGCAACACACATTTCCACCCCTCTTGGTGGAGGAGACAGATAAGGAGCATAACCTGGTCTGAACTGTTGTGAGACAGGGACTCTCCATGCCTCCTATTGAAAATGCATCACTAAGACATCTGTTGTTCCATTTGACAGAGAGCTAGAACAAAATAAATTAGCCTGGTATTAAGACATTCCTTCAGGACAACTGCACCTTCGCATTCTCACCTGCTCTCCTAGACTTGATTAAGCTTAAGGAAGCTTACGGAAGTCGCAAAACATCTCTTTTTCCCATGTGGAATTATAATTTGGTCTAACTGCAAAGAACAATGAAAATAACTGGAGTTTCAAAAAAAAAAAAAAAAAAAGACTTCAGGAGGGAGGGACTGAAAAAATGTACTAATAATAATGTGTCAGGAAAAACAGAAAAAAGAGGATGGCATTGTTATGACCTGCAAGTACGTAAAAAGCTTCTGGAGTGAAGAAGGAGATAATCAGTTCTCTGTGCCTAGAGAGGATGGAAAAAGAATTAATGGCCTTGAATTACAACCAGGAAAATTTAAGATAGATATTAAATAAAATTTTCTAATAACATACGTCATGTCACACTAGAATAGGTGGCCTGAAGAGCTTTTGGAGTTTCAGTCATTGGAAATGTCTAAGGACAGGTTAAATAAACATCTATCAGATTAGACAGGTAAAGTTGATTTTTGACTCTGGGCAAAACGATAGAGTAGATGACTTCCTGAGGTCTCTTTCAGCATATTTGTCTCTGATTCTGTGATAGGCCATGGTTTCGTCTACAAGCACCCTCATGACTTCAATAGCGGTATTTACAGAAGAAAGTACTCTTCAAAAAGACATTTGTAGACATGTCACTATTTTTCTGAAAATAAACAGGTATGCATAAAAGGAGTAGAGCTCCTGGCTGAAAATGCCATCCACAACTTTTTTTTTATGATCAAAAAAATCACATATTAAATAGGTTTTCTCAAGACTACAGATAACAGTTGTATTTGATATTTTCAAGAAGGTGTGCATGGAAAGCCGTTGCCTCCCTCAGCATTATAAGTAAGGAAGATACTGAAATACATTTAAATGTCTATCTTCTGCATGCTCTACAGGATATAATTTTTGTAGAGATAATTGCTTTAGTATTGGGCACTTAACTGACACTGAGGAGATGGTATATCTTTGCCTGACTAGCTACCCCACACTTCAACGTATGATTATTACAGGGAACTCAGCAGTCTTTGAGTAATCTGACCAAATATCTGCAATTTCAGACATTTGTACATCTACACCTGAGACTTATTTTGGAGTCAGTGGAGAGGAACAGACATTCAGCACATCATTCAGCTGATTTATTTTCAATTACTCCTTTAGGATGAGATGATTTGTGCCCTGGAAGTACTTATTTATTTCCAGTGACTATGAAGAAAACAATAAGTGAGCAGCTGAAAAGTGGACATCTGCATTAAACAGATAAATAAATGAATATCACTCTTCCTTGGATAGATTTTTATATTGTATACAATCACTTCATAGTCTGTCACACACTTTTCCTCAACACAGTTTCTGTGGAATAGGAAGAGCTGTAGGTTTCTTTTTGAAGATGTGGAAATGAAGCACAGGACAGTTATGAGACTTGCCCAAGGTCACACCAGAAAATTCAACAGAAGAGAGGCCTGAATCTAAGTTTGTGAAGTCTCTGACTGTTTCACTGGATTTTCCTTTTTTTTTTTTTTAAGAGCAAAAATGAATTTTTCAACAAAGCACATGTTTCTAAGACCATCATCATCACAAGCCTGTCATTCTTGCCACTCTTGACTTTATCCCCTCAAATAAACACTAATTTCCTTAGCTAGACTACTAAATGAAAAAAAAAAAAAAAAGAAAATTTCTCTGTGTGAGCCAGGGTGGGAGGTCTTTCTAATTCTAAAAAGCATTTGAGAATTACATAATAGAAAAAGGTCTGGTGGCACATGGATGTTAAATCTGCAAAAATACAAATCTTCAGAATGAGCATAATCTTGCAAGCATCCATATGGTAAAACATTTCTTTTTATGACTTGGAAATTAATATATTATCTTCCAGGGCAAAAATACGTATACACACACCCTTGTATTAGAATACGATGTGTGTATTCGTACTTACATTATTTATATAAGCATATCTTCAGTTTCATTAGTTTGATCCAAGGATGGATCAAACTGTTTTCTTCAGAATGCCTAGAAAAAGGGAAACAGAAGTATGGAACACTAGAGTTGATAAATGCCTAGTGCTTTAAATGTTTTTTGATTAAGAAGAATTGACAAGCAAAATTGTGCGGGGAAAATCATGGTTTATCTTCAGTTATGTGAATAGTGGTAGCATTACAACCAGAGAAAGTATCAAAGAAAAATAAGCTCTAAGAAAGCTATTTAGATTCTAACTTTTCAATAAATTCAGTAGGCCTTGATGGTCACAGTTTTGCCATAACTATTTGAGGTAAAATCCTGATCTCATTTGAGCTGAATAACAATAACCCTTTGGTGTGAATGAGAGAAAAATTTCCTTCTTGGTTCATATGGGGATTGGAGCTCTAGAAGCTAATGTCTGAAATGTATATTTAGTGCTTGAAATGGAGAGGTGGGAAGAGAAAGGAGGAAAGAAATATGAGAGCTGAGAAAATAACTTTTCCACAGTGCAGAACAAACATGCAGTGAAGACTCTCTAGGACACACAGAAGTACTTTGTGAAACCCAATAAAGCCCTAGCTTCTTTTCCAGCTCCCATGATATTATCTCCCAAAGTATGCCTGCATGCAGCCAGCTCTTATATTAAGTTCATTACTTTTATATTGGGAATAAATCTCACACAAGCTTATATACTCCGCTTCTCAATACACAGAGACTTCGAAGAGCATCAGGTGTAAGTCCCCTGGTAATTGTAATAATCTAATGTTTATCATGTACCTTGAGCAAGGTGAAAAGATCTTGCAAGGTGTGAAGAAGTACAAATCAAAAACATTGAATGTTTCTGAATAATCTAGAAGATGTTACTGGTAAGGTTCTTAGAAATTCTATTTAGAGTTGGCATAGCTGGTTTTAAACTAGCTTAGTAAAGGTAAACCAGAATATTATTCTCCATCAAATAAATAATTTAAGAATAAATGTATACAATACTGAACAGACCTCTTTTCAGTTAACTGGGCTAAAATCCAACTAATTTATTTGTAAGTTTTTTTTCTAAAGTAAGATAAGATGGAATTCTAAAACATAGGAAACTCCAGATCAGGGTTAATGCTGGCAATGACAAGAAGTGGCTACAATGCACAGGTTATTTTTTCTTATTGATATGCAAGAAACAATACATCCATTAGCAGCAATATTTTGCTCAGACAATCAAATCTTACCCAATAACATCAGTGAGAAAAGTGGCTATATGCAAATACTAATTCATCCTTTCAGCAAAACTAAAGACAGAGGACCAAGGAAAAGGGAATAAAACTTCCTCATATTAGTAGTTCTGGGGACAAATCTGGGCTCTAGCACAGGTTGGAACAAGCGCTTAGTGAAGTGCAGATGGTGCCTCTGTGATGTGGTCTTTAAATTAATTACACAGAGATCACAGCCTTTAACTCTTCTTCTAATACAACATATGTGAATCTTTTATGTATTCTCAGTGGGCTAAACAAAACTGTATTATCCTGGTAAACTTCATGCACAAGTCCTCTGCAGAGAAGGAAGCTTGTTCTCTTCTGTACAAAGCAAAAAGGTAAACCAGAATATTATTCTCCATCAAATAAATAATTTAAGAATAAATGTATACAATACTGAACAGACCTCTTTTCAGTTAACTGGGCTAAAATCCAACTAATTTATTTGTAAGTTTTTTTCTAAAGTAAGATAAGATGGAATTCTAAAATATCTATACTTAAAATCCACTTCTTGTTGATAAATACTATGGTAAGTGCAAAATGGTAAAATCAACACATCTTCAAAAAATATATCAATAAATGTAAGGGCTGCAGCAAACAAAACAGATTAAATTTGTATTTTTTTTTCATTTCTACAGATTCTTCCTATGATAACGAAATTTTAAACAGATCTGCAGACAATGAGATTATTTCACTTTTCAATGTAAGGTTTCTGCACAGGAATTCTTGGCTCTATTGTGGTTTATACATGTCGCATTATGCGGCAAGAAGAGGCCCTGCCACATGTAACTCTGCACAGGCCACACGGCTGGTCTACAGGAAGACTGGGACCCAGCAGTTGGTGTTCTGAAACATCAGCTGTGCTGAAAATTGAAGAACAACATGTATGGTGTTCTAGAGCTACACTCACAAAATCATGCATTTCATTACTACCTCTGCCTTTCTATCATGAGATTTACTTTGTCTTTTCTTTTTATAATTCTGGTTAAATGTGCAGTTTAATGTATTTAGTATCTTTTGCAAGGCTTTATCTTTACCTTATTATTCTATCCCTACTCTTTCTATCACCAAATAAAATCAATCCTTTTTTTTTTTTTTCTTTTTACTAATTTCTCTTTTGATATCCACTACAATTTTGAAAGTAGTTTTCCTTTAAGAGTCCTGGGATGTTGTTTGCAACCTTTTCTTCTTTGCTTAGCCTGCAAATTCCAGATAGAGTTTGCTCTTTTGAATTATGCCCAATGTGCATGGCTCATCTACATTAAAGTCCTTAAACTCTCAATCCAGTCATTACCTCTAATTGGTTCTCACAGTTTCTCAAAGTTTGCCCTTTCGAAATCAAAATCCTTACTTACAGACATACTTTTGTTTATCCTACTGTTTCATTTAAACTGGATCAGCTAGGGATCATTAGATTCAAGGTTTTTGTGCAGAAGGCTCTTTTATAATGTGACTCTTACATTGTCATGTACTTCATATTACAACCGCATCTTATAATTTCTATTTAAAAGTAGTTATTGAATATACAGGACAACTACTGAGCAAAGAAATTTTAGATATTAATATATTATATGCCATAAAGCCTCATCTAAAACCAATGGTATTAAAATCACAAGTTCAAGCATTCCAAAACAGGAACTGCAATGGAAAATCTAAATTATCCTGACAAGTAACTGTGCCCATTGCACATGTACATCATGTTAGGGTATGTAGTTATGTGATCAAATCTCACTTATGTTTTCCACAGGATTTCTCCCACAAGTAGTGCACAAGTGTGATGATGAAGCTGTCTTCTTCTACTGGAAATATATATACCCCAATTTGGAAAAGGCTGAATCCTTCACCCAAAACTTTACACAAGAATGGCAGAAACACTATATTCAAAAAAACTGGCTCACTTCTCAGATTCATTCATAGCAGTGTATATCTTTGTCACATCAGGACTGAA
>NW_010133055.1:0-11688 GCF_000699245.1 Pterocles gutturalis | reverse complement strand
CAGAAGGAAGCAACATGCAAAGTACAACTAATTAAATATCTCTGGTTTGGTGCAGCAAATTAGCGCGAAAGCACCGTTCCAATATTTGGCAAAGCAGACACGGAAGTGTCTCATTCAAAACTCTAGCCTCACAGTCAGTTTTGGGCTACACTGGTAGATGTTTCTCATGGCAACTAAGGACCATACAGGCCACTACAGCTCAAGTATCTATGTATTTAGGACAGTCTCCGTACAGTTTCTTTTATCCCACAATGAAAGCATATTCCAAATACTCTGGCTGTAACTCTTGAAGACTTTCTTCAACAGTGACAAAACAGTACAATTATTTGGCAGTTGCATAGATTTTTCATCTGTCCATTTCCAAGAAATTTATGGAAATGGGAAGACTTAGGCAATATAGAATAAAATGGTATGGCTGCATGTGTAGTAAATACACTACTCCAATTTCATTACTTGAAAATAAACATTTTCCATCAGGTGGATGAAGAGAAGCAACTTTTTTCTTTTATACTTTGATCCTACCCCTCACTTGGCCATTGACCAGGTTTATTTTTAAATAACTAGGTGAATTATGTTATCTGGGATAATTTGCTCAATTCTGAGAAAAGAATATTTAGAAAATCCATGGGCTTTTAGGATGGTTAAAGTCTTCTAAACTGTTATGCAGCACTTCATCACAATGTCATTTGTCACTAGGAAATTACCTTGCTTCCTCAAAGTAATGAAATTTTATTTTAGGAGGGTGAACAATCTCACCCTTGTGATGATGAGACAATAAAGAAGGTGGGCAAACTGTAATTACAGAGTGCTCAAAACCTTCAATGTTCATGAAGGGGTTTACTGCTGTTAAAACACATGGGCTGAATTCAGTTTTGTTATACTGTCAGGAATGTCCCAGGCTAGGAGGACTGAAGTGAAAATGAAGACTCAGTGTCATTTCTAATGAACATAAAACTTTTTTAAAAAAAATTATAAAAATTAAGCACCATTCTTTGTATCCTGTCTTATAGAGCAAAAGAGAAACTACAGTATTTTCTCATTATTTTTTTTTTTCTAATGGCCATTTCTCTTTTAAGAAAACCGCAGTCTGCTTTTTCTTTTTCCTTTTTTCCTTTTTGCACAGTTACCATGACAACCACAGAATTTTGGTAGGGATAAAAGATTTGACAAGCATGTTATATGTTCTTCTTTTAAAGTCTCCATAGCAATACAGATGATCAGACAGGCATTATTAAACAAGACTGAGCATTATACAAGTGTGAAAGCTACATAAATGACTTGAGGATGTCAAGAAAAAAATCGTATTTCCTGTTAAGACCATGATATAAAACAACACAGTCATTGCAGTAACAAATATTAAAACTGTGATTTGTTTTGTTGCTGGAGTAGGGGGAAGGATATTTTCAGCTTGGGTGAATGGACTTGATACAAATGAGAAAAGGCGTACAAAGAACAGTTCAACAAGAAGACCATTTTAATATCAGTCCAACCTCTCAATTAAATTAGAGGAATTTAAAGAGTAGTACAAAAAGCAAACATTCTCTGAGGATCCATATCTTGCTCCAGATCACCTAGACATCAGAGACATGCACCTTTTTTTTCTAGATATTAAAACTATTAAATAGCATTTGATAAGGCTGAGGACAGTCCTTTTAAATTCTTGGCATTCTAATTAAAATTGAAAACACGGCACTTTAAAAAATGGGTTTCATTCTGATTTGGAACTAAAACTAAACTTCAGAAAAGCCTCCTGGAAACAAAAATGCTGAAAACATATCACTTTGGGGTGGTTTTTGCTTAGCTAAAGTTAAAAAAAAAAAACCAAACAAAACAAATTGTAAGAATACTTTTTTTCTTGTTAATTTGGTAAATTTCAACATTTATACTATGTGTTATTTTTATATTCATGGTATACAATCATCAGCATGTTCACCTATAGCAGAACTATTACTGGTATGTGACAGTAATAAAAAATACTGAAGTATGTCATTATTCTTAAAATCAAAACCAACAACTGATTTTGGAACACTGCTCTTTTTTTTTTTTTATTTTTTTTTTTCCTGTATCAAAAGGCTTAGTTACAAACACTAACAGGAGATGCTTTAATGTAAGTATCAAACTGCCTCACTTTTTCTTTTCAAAACATTCTTCACCTGAGAGCATTTTAATTAAAATTAAATATTTTAAAAACCTTCCCATTCTATATTAAAAATATGTTTTCAATTACAAACATTTAGATGGAAGAATTCTGATCAGTTCAGTTGACTGCAAATAATTGTTTGGGTTCCCTATTTAACTTGTGTATAGAGCAGCATCAACTGTGCACAAAAAGTACATTGGAATGTATACTGTGGGAGAGCCACCACATTCTATCACTATTTCACTATTAAGCTCCAACTATGAATTCTGAAATAAATTTTCAGAGTTTTTGTGAAAAAAATGAGGTTTTTTCTCTTAGCCAAGAAAAAACAGGCAGTTCCTATAACTACTAGTTCTTGCTAGCGAAGGCCTGATGAGTACCCAATATCATAAATATATATAAACTGATAATGGGCAAATTGCCAGACTACATCTGCTCAGTGACATTTGTAAAGACAAATCAGACAAATGAACTATATTGCTTAAGATACACAGTTCAACATTAGCCTTGGAGGTAATCAGAAAAAAATCTGCCTACTAGTGCAGGGATAGATAGTCCACATTTACATAGACTCATTTTGCTTGCCTAGCTAAGCCATAATTAATTAATTATCTTAGCTAAATTAGACCATCATAGTCTGGATGGCTGGACAACCAGCTGGCAAAAAGCTAGTTGGATGGGCAGGGTCAGAGAGTGGTGACTGATGGGTAGCAATCTATGTGGCTGGCTGTGACAAGTGGATACCACAGAGGTCTGCACTGGGACCTGTCCGGTTCAACATCTTTATCAGTGATGTGGAGGTGGTAATGCTGTGTAGTCTGGTCAAGCTTGCAGCTGACTTCAAACAGGGGAGAAAAGGAAATATGCTGGCGGGCAGGGCTGCCACCCAAAGGGACCCAGGCAGGCTGGCACAAGGGACCAACAGGAACCTCATGAAATATAACAAGAATCACACCTGAAAAGGAGGAGTGCCAGGCACCAATACATGCCAAGGACAGATGGACTGGCATAGTTCACTGAAGTATTTTCTTATAAAGCCAGCATATTTGCAGACATGGGAAGGCAGATGTAAGTACTGATATCCCCATTTGTGTTGTCTGGTTGGTCATATCCTCCTAAGTTTTGGTATTGCAGGGAGTGGTATAACTGTCACCAGCCTCCCTGCTCTTCTGAGCGGACAAGGAGCAGCACCATTCCAAAATTTATTGCCAAGTTAACAGGGGCTAAAACAAAGCAACTCACCTGGGCTCATTCACTACTCTCGTAAGTTTCCATATATGTGTCTGTCCACACATGCAAAAGCACAGGTACATACATAACCATTTTGAGTACACTAAAGAAGGATGGGGGATAAACGCAAATACATCTCTATAGAGTTTCATTCCATTTGTTTCAAAATTAACCTTGAAGAGAGAACTGTGAACAATAGCACTCTGAATTACTCTGTATTTTAAATCTTAACATTTGCAACACAGAGCAGGAAAATCCATAAAAACAAATTTGCAGGTTCAGCCTCTTTTTAATTGTTGTCATTTTTCATTCTATCACTTTCGGTGTTATTTTAGGTTGAAGGACACAGTACACAAACAACCACCGCTCCAGCACATCAAAAGGCTTCAGCTTAATTCAAAGGAACACAGAATGTTTCTATATACCGTGCTTTAGCTCCTTTTTTTTTTTTTTTTTTTTCAAAAAATGTTACTTCAGACATGGAACAGGAATATTAAGACTTTATCGTTATCAGCCATATATGGCTCAATTCACTATATTGTAGTTCTGTCATCCTAAATGCTGTTTTCTTAAATATTTTGCAAATAAATCTTAAATTATATATGATATTAAAATTGTACAGTGATGTGGGCTGAGAAGAACTGATATGTGTTGTGTAACAGGCTGGATAGTTGCTTAAGACTGAAGCTAATTAAAAAACATTATTACAATGTGTCCTATATTCCTTTCAGACTCTGCTCACATTGTCTGGCTCTTTGTACAGCCTAGCCCAAGAGGGCTTTCACCTTGATAGGTCTGCCTCTCCTTGGCAAAAGTAACAATGGCAAGTATGGCAGCAAATTAAATTATTAAATGCATGAAAACACTTTTCATACACATATACAAAGCAAATTTGACATTGTCTTTTGAGGTGATTACAAATCTGATTGTCAAAGACAATGTCAAAAGTGTGTCACTTGGTTTATTATTATGTGACTTTCTAACTAAAATTTGACATTCATCAATAATCAATGTAAAACATTTGTGTTATCCAGACTGGAAAAAAAAAAATCTTGATAACTATATAATCTCCAAAACTAACTGTAAATGGGAAATAATAACAGAAATTAATGAGTTCAGTGCTGTCTGTTCTTGATTCAGTGTTATTTAGTTTGTGTGTTGGTAATCCAGAAACAAACAATAAAGTCACTTCTTATGAAGCTTCCATGTGACATGATTATCAACTTAAGTGATAAATAATATATAGAGAACTCTGAATCACTTGGTAATCTAAATTCATTTTTAAACATCATACATTTTAATGCTGCTATATGCAAAATTGGACATCTAGGAACACAGAAAATAGGTCACACTCACAGGACACAAAAATGTTTCTTGGAAAGCTTGTATCTGTGAAAGCCTTTGGAGTCTGGTGAGTAACCAACCGAACATGAGCTCCCAGTATAATACAGTGACTAAGACCAATGTAGCTCTTAACTATATAAGGAGAAGACAAATAAGACAGACTACAGATATTACATTACATCTGTATGATATTATTGACACCATTACTAGAATACCATGTCCAATCCTAAGGTATACACCTCAAGGCTGGAAAGTTTTTTTAAAAAACAAAAGGTTTACAACATCTGCAATACAGCAAAACTTCATAACAAAATGTCAGTCTGGTTAATTCATAAAAGTTAATCATGTTCTGCAAGTAACCTCCCCTTATATCGCAGATTTATCTTCTGATTGATCTCAATCTATCTTCAGGTGGATTTCAACACAAAAGGCAGCCTTGATCTATACAAAAGGTGGAAAAAAGTTCAATGTCTAAACATTAATAAATACTGCAGTCAGGCTAGAAATAAGGTACACATTTTTTAAAGTAAGACAACCACAAAAAAAACTTCCTCAAAGATGTGTTGATTTCTACATTGTTTTCCCTCCTGATATAAAGAGACAAGACAAAGAATTATGGTCTGTTTTAAAACAAGAAATCAAATCAAATGACTGGAGTGACAAGAAGCAGCTGGGAATGTGCAAGTAAGATATATTCTTATTGGAAAACTTATTTTTGCAAACTAGTTGAAGACACAGATTTGGCATGAGTGAGGCCTTGGCTTTGCCCTATTCTAGGTGACTCTGGAAAAGATGAGAGTACCTGGTAAGAAAGAAGTATGCTCATTCAGCTAATAACATTGTTTGCTTTTGACCTTTCTTTTTGGGTGTCTCAAGTTCAATACCTTCATAATTTGTCTTATTTCGTCTCCTTTCTCTAGTATTGTGGACGAAAACTCATTCAGGAGAATCATCTGGGCATGATATTTGATGTTAAGTCTTTGATGTCCCCATCTTGAAAATCAGTTTGTTTAAATCTGCATTCTTTGGGATAATGTGTTTAATATTTAGCTCTTTCTGTCCATTCATGCAGCTAGACTCTTATCATTTTCCACCCTAAACACTGTGACTTCTTTTCCCTGCTCTTGATATAATAGCAAATTTTCATTTGTCATCAAAAGGGCAAAGGGTGCTTTCCCAGACTTACTGTTTTAGTTGTCTCTTCTCTCTTTGTATTTCTGAATTTGCTTCTCTTCTGCATTGCAGTAAGACTCAGAACATTAAGTTCTAGTTCTACACTGAAAAATTCAAGCCTTTTGACAGTCAATTGATGATGTCAGCATTTTTTTAATTTTTTTACATTTTAAAATAAGCACCTTCATGCTTTTTGCTATGTTTCTTCTTATGTTTGGGAAGAGTGCCCAGTGAAGCTCTCTAAAGCATCTCATAATTTTGCTTCAAACATCTCCTCAGACCTCACCACTCTTGTGTTTCCAACACATGCAATAGGGCCTACCATTTAGTTCAAACTCATCCAATTGGTTTCCTGCCTTTCCCCAGCAATCTTTGGATAGGCATCTGCTGTCTCTTGCTTTAGACACAGATGATAAGATTTTTGGAACAGTGAACCATTACGTCATCCTGTCTTCCACTGTCACTGCTAAATTTACTCCTAATATTGCTACTACTACTGATTTCCCCTGTACAAGAGAAAACAGTGACTCAGAAAATTCCTACTGATTTACTCCTGGGAGACAATATGATTATAAGGACTGCAATTCTACACCTACGAATGAAGAATATCAGCTGTATGAGACACAGAGACAGATTTCTGGATTTTACTTACAGGCTTGAGTTAGGACGATGCAAAATCCTATTCCTCAAAAGGAGTTTGAGAAGGTCATTAACTGCAGACATCCCATGTGGAAGGAACCCTATAGGCAACATATGAGAGCCCAGGGAAAAAAAGAGCCCTTACCAAAGGAACAGAGTTGTATTTGGTCCCTGCAGGAAAGCACAAAGCCATAAGAAAGTCTGTTTCATCCTCCCATTCACAGACATGAGGGTTTGTACACTGATGGAATACTTTCTGGCACAAATTCCTTCTTCTTTCAAGGTCAGTTCTGGCTTCCATTATTTTACTTGCATAAAGAATTTTGTGGAAGCATCTTTCAAAATTCGTTTTTCATGGGAAATGCTTTCAGCTTCCCTTGAGCAGGAGCAAACTATAGCAGACACAGGCTGGATCAAAGCTCAGACAGAAAATTAAAGACCAGTATCTAGCAGAGTTCTAGTTATTGCAAGCTCTCTGGTGAACTGCTGCTAGCAGGAAATAACAATCAAGAAATCACAAGAAATCACAGCCATCTCACAAAACTTTGTAAGTCTATAAGTACAGCTAAAATAGAATAAAAATATATCTAATATTACATCTAAATTATTGCATATCTCATATACATTACCTTCCTCGTGTATGTCCTGAACACTAGTGAACTAAACATCGAGTGTAGGTGGGACATATAATAATCTCTTTAATCCCTGGCCATGAATTCACTAACAAAACAAACAGACTACTGCACTGCTGCATTAAATATGTGTTTCTGAAAAAAATACTTGCAGACTTCAATGAAGATTATGGCAAGCAATTAGTTTTCAAGGTAAATATTTAGGGTAATTATTTTCTATTTAGCTTTCTGTTTTATTTGGGAAATGTACTTGAAAATACATTTGTTTGTTAAAATTATTGTATTGTTCAAATCACAGAACAGTTGAGGCTGGAAGGGACCTCTGGAGGTCATCTGGTCCAAGCCCTCTGCTCAAGCAGGGACAATTACAAGTTTCCTAGGACCATGTCCAGACAGCTTTTGAGTATCTCCAAGGTAGGAGACTCCACAGACTCTCTGGGAAAACTGTGCCCGTGCTTAGTCACCCTCACAGTAAAAGTGTTTCCTGATGTTCAGAGGGAATGTCCTGAGTTTCAGTTTGTGCCCATTGCCTCTAGCCCTGTCACTGGCCACCACTGAGAAGAGCCTGGCTCCATCCTCTTTGCACCCTCCCTTCAGGTATTTATATACATTAACAAGATCCACCCTCAGCCTTCTCCTCTCTAGGCTGAGCAATCTCAGCTCTCTCAGCCTTTCTTCATAGGAGAGATGCTCCAGTTCCTTCACCATCTTCATGACCCTTCACTGGACCCTCTCCAGTATGTCCTTGTCTCTCTTGTACTGAGGAGCCCCAGAATTGGACATGGTGCTCCAGGTGTGGCCGCACCAGAGCTGAGGAAAGGGGAGGGATCACCTTCCTTGACCTGCTGGCAATATTTTGCCTAATGCAGACCGGGATACCATTAGCCACCTTTGCTGCAAGAGCACACTGCAGTCCAGGTTTGTGAGCTTGTGTTCCACCCTCCTCCCTGCCCTCAGGATTCTGAATTCCACCATCTTATGGTCTCTGCAGCCAAGGCAGAGCCTTTGACCTTTACATCCCCAACGAGACCCTCCTTGTTGGTATGAAGTCCAGGAGCCTTGTTGGCTCCTCTGTCACTTGGAGGAGGAAGTTATCAACAATGCACTCCAGGAACCTCCAGGATCGCTTATGCCCCGCTATGTTGTCTCTCCAGCAGATAATGAGGTGGCTGAAGTCCCTCATGGGGACCAGGGCCTGAAAACATGAGGCTGCTCCCACCTGTCTGTAGAGGGCCTCATCCACTTGTTTACCTGGTCAGGTGTCCTACAGCAGACACCCACTACGATGTCACCTTTACCTGTCCTCTCTTTAATCCTAACTCTTAAGTGCTCAGTTAGCTCCCCCATCCATCCCCAGGTGGAGCTCCATGCACTCCAGCTGCTCTCTCACACGAAGAACAACTCCCCCTCCCTTCCCATCCTGTCCTTCCTAAAGGGCCTGTATCCTTCCATTGCAACACTCCAGTCGTGGGAGCCATCCCACGATGTCTCTGTGATCCCAGCAAGACTGCAGCCCTGTGCTTGCACACAGATCTCTGACTCAGCACGTTTATTCCCCACACTGCTTGCATTAGTATGCAGGCACTTCAGAGAGGCACCCCAGCATGTTGAGCCCTTGGAGAGGGCTTGGGGGACTATGTTGCACACAGAGTTATAGCCATTTTTGATAGGACATAATTAAAGCTGAAGACAATTGAGTAAAGAATGGCATATTAGGCTAATTTAAGATAATTAGCTAAATCAGTGAGATAGAATACAGTGGTTTATACGAAAACAATAAACATTTTCAACATTAACTTCTCCTTTATTTGTGTACCTGAAATTAGAACCTAATGTTGACAATTCCTTTGGAATAAGAAGCAATTACTTAAAATGCAGTCAGCTTAATTTAAAATCGATTAAACTCAACTCATTAAACAGAAATAAATCAGCACGGAGCCCGGTAGCTCTCACCTGACAAAACCAGCATGTGGCGCTGTCTCCTGTAAAAAAAAACAGCCCGACTTTCGCAAAGCTCGTCCTCAAAACGGCTCGTTCTTACATTGTCAGGTTGCTCTGGCAGGATAATAATCCTTGTATTTTTAACATAAAATCAGTGCTCCCCATTGGCAAGAATTTATTGGTACTAATTCTACTACTTCTAACACTAAAAGATTATTTAATTTCCTTTATTGACCAAAAAAACTGAGCAAAATGTATGAATGTGTCTGTTATGTTTATTTTTGTGGTTATGGACCATGATTATATTTACGATTGGTTGGATTATATATATTATTTATTTCCAAATTTCTGTATTCTGTGACCAATTTCTTAACCTCTCTAAAACAAGTATATTTACAAACTTGTGTAACTTGTCTTTTGGTCTGTCGGATATTTAGCCCATGGTGGGTTTTAATTACCTACTAAATTCTTGAGCTCCCGAGCCTGTTTCTTAATCTCCATGTAAGGGAACAGGACCTGTGTGAATACAGTGTTACTGGAACTGAACAGCCAGTCTTTTGTGTGCCAACCAAGTCAGCCCTCACTAAAAAGGAATTCACAGACTATGCTGATGATCTCTGTAACTGTGACCTTTCAAACAAAAGCAACTGAGTAAACTGTGTATTCACGAACTTTTTAATTATTAAGGGCTCTGTGCCCTTTGCTACCAGACTTTATAAAACAAAAGAAACTGGATTTGTACACTTAAAGCTGGGGTTTATAATATACAACATAAATTGCATTAGCACTTACACTGGTGGGATATATCTACAGAACCATCTGCCCTCTCTGGATTTGCATCTGATTTACAGATAGCTGCATATTTTTTCAGGCAGTTCTTATTATCTGCTAAAATATGGCAAAAGTTGAAAGCATTTGGTGTGCCTGTAAACACCATGAATCAGTGAAGCAATTTTCTTTTCCTGACTCAAGGCAAAAAGTTGTGAAACTTTTAGTCAAGGCTTAAGATAACCTATTTAAAAGTTAGCCAGCTAAAAACTGGGAAGTCCTGAACTTAATATCAAGGCCTGAATGGGCTCATCACTACTTGTCACGATATTGCAAGGACGGTGCATTTATTTCTGTGCTGTTCTATAATGTGGTTGCTTTTACTTTTTGAATGCAGAGATGCTGAATTAGGCGAAGTAACCAGTTCTCTAGTGGCAGGAAATCAGTCAGAACTGGGAACAGCATTTCTGAGGCATCTGAGGCACTTATAACCTCTGCTCACTGCAAGAGGTAGGTAGTCCCTCCAGCTTCAAAGATGAGGAAGATTTCTGGAGGTATATCTGAGACAGTCTTCCTTGCCTAACCAGGGCACTTCCAAAACAGCCAGCGGAGAATGCTTACACAGTGCAAGCAGGGGGGCAGCTTCTGTGCCAGGACCTGGCAGGTGACCTTGTCTTCTGGGAACTGCCGTCCCTCAAGCATCCAAGGGTGCAGGCTGTCATTTCAATTTGTTAACACTTGCAGGAGTGAATCTAGCCTTCTGGCTTCTTTCAAGTGAAGATTTCTGGTCAGTTGACAAGAGAACCTGTAAGCTGCAAAGTAATATCTAAACTAAAATTTGTCTCACTTTTTATTATATTTGTACATTATCAATACTTGTGACAAGAACTCTTTTTAATCTGTGTCTTTTGTGGTAAGCTAGTAAAATTATAGTTAGAATCTAAAGCTAAAATTTAACTACGGTTTATTAATTTGGATGTAGCAAATCTTTTTACACTTTGATTTTCTGATACATATGGGTGTAGGGGAGGTATACGCATACAGTCTGGTGGGAACAACGACATTGGGGAATATGCTTTATTTGACATTTGTGTACATAAGAACATCCATAAAGAGAGGAATTATAGCCATGTAAAATTACTACAAGCCAGACTGGCTGAAGACCTTGCTGCCTTTTGATGAGATTTTAGGTGACTTTCCTAACGAGCACCTAATTTGTGCTAAAACTTGTTCCAGTAAAGAAGACTCTTGCAGTCTGTTTAATATAGGCTTTGATAACCATATTATACTTACAGTAGTAACTAATCTACTTTTAACTCCTGAAACGGCCCAAAGACTAGTTATTTCAGCTCAAACAACCTTGGGATTTCCAAGTTCAGGAGGCTCAACGCACAGGCTCCAGTGAGAAAAGATCCACTTGCCCTCTCTAGCAGCACATACCTGCAGCGGGAGGAGTCCATACAGCGTACCCACGGAGAGGAATGCAGCACATAACCTCTGTGCTACATACTGCGGCACCCGCTCCCACCCCTGGCGCGGAAGGCGCAGGAGACAGGACGTTAAGTTCCACTGTATGGGAGCCATCTTACAGCTCAAGGCGCTGCTGTAATTTTGCAGCTATTACCCAGAGGTATTTGAACTAACGACTTGAGATTTCCATTTTTAAATAACTCTTCAGAGGAGCCTTTATGGGTTTCACCTTGGGGACAAATGCTCACCGCAGCGTTTCTCTGTAAGAAGCACTGAGTTTCAATGAGTTTCAAGAAGTAATTTCCCTGCCTTCTTCCCTCCCCATCTCTTTTTTTTTTTTCTTTTTTTTTT
>NW_010133054.1:151079-224731 GCF_000699245.1 Pterocles gutturalis | reverse complement strand
TTCCCTACTTGGACTAACTCCTTATCTTTCCCTTTTTTTTTGTGGTGAGAATATATGCTTCCTCTGTCCTGGTGAAGTACTAGTTATTTCTATTTCATTTACATCAACATCAGTCAAGACTTATTCACCAGCCTTAAGTGATGTTGACTTAATTTAGGATTACATAGATTAGAAAATGACTCATCATGGTCTGAGGGATTTTTGACCTTATTGTAATGCTGAGCAAAGGGGAGAAAGTGGAACAGTCTAATCAGTCCTTAACTTCTTTAAATCCTTCTTTTCTCTCTAGTGTAAAATGGGAGGAGAGAATTCACTGTGGTGCTGAAACTCGGTTGATGGGAAAAAAAGATCACTTTGCAAAATACAAAGCAACTTTAATCACTGCGATAAGATTCTTCTCAAAAATGTTCAGTTCTGTCCTGATAGTCCTGCTGCAGACACATTCATCAGCAATGGGCAGAGACCTTGAGCCATGTTAAACTGTATTTACTAGCTGGAGCACAGGTGGTTACAAAGTTCGTGCAGGATGGTCAGCATGGACAGCCCAAGGATGAGCCAGTGCTTGAAGGCACAGCAGCGGGAGCCAGGGTCTCCGGGTGGTTCGGGGGACCGTCATTCCTTCCTCTGTGCACCACGCTCCAACTGCCCAGCTCTGCTATGTTACCCTTCTCTGCACCCATTTTAGATCAGATTTTAAAAAGAGAAAAAAATACCTAATTCCTAAAAAATCACATGCCTGAATGTTTTTACAGACTAGCCCTTCAGCACCAACTGCCCCACTGAGACGTGCCCCTGTACGGCTTTGCCCCACCACGGTGCCCCTGCCTCCGGCGGCACAGAGAGCTGGGCACAGCTTCTCCGGGGACAGAAAATGTCTGAGAAAGAGCCCGTCCTATTGCCATCGTGTCACAGAGACCTGGCAGGCTCCGGCCACAGACAAGGAGAGGAACCGGCACCGCCTCAGTGTCCCCGCGCACTTGGAGCCTGTTGTGATGAGAGCGTTCGTCTCAGCCCGCAGCCCTTTGAGGATGGAGCTCTACGCTGATCCCAGTGGCAGAACCTTCACAGGGGCTAGGATTTGGCAGTAAAAGCCAAATCTACATTATCCAAGTGCAGCCACTTCAGTTCACAATGACGCACGGGCCTTAGATCTCCACTTTGCTCCTTTATACCAAGCAGAAAGAGCAAATCATAGGACACCCCATAGTCCTTTGAGGCACATCCAGCATTGGGTTTACAGCCCTATGACTTAACCGCTAGCATTGCTTGCCACTCTCTACGTCTGGAATAAAGAGACAGACAGAAAAAAGCACCTTTGGAGCCTTTAAGACTAATTAAGAAGTGTACCAAAAGAAAAAAAAAAAAAAACAGAGAAAAAGAGAGAGGGAGAGAGATACATTTGGCTGACTGTGAATGAATCTTATAAAATGGAAATGGGAAACATGTGCAAACACTTTAAATATTTTTGCCCCTGCAAGATATTTGAAGACTTCCCTTGTAAAACAAATAGGGAACAAAATAAAACCAGGTTTCCTTCAGTCAGCACATAATCATTTTCATGTTAATTTTTATCTTGTTAACCCAAAAATCTATTAGAAGAGAATTATCTGCCTGAAATCTAGCTTGTGACTCATGCTAAGTGGTTCTGATATTTTGAGAAAATAAATCTTTACACTGTTTACACAAGTCTATCTGAAATTACAGCGTGTAAAAGAAATAATGGTTTCAAGTGACCATAGGTGACAAATGATCAGGCTTCTGATGTTATTCACTTTGGCCTTGTCTACACTGGATTTTTTTTTCTTTTCTTTTAATCCTTACTAGTTGTAACAATGGCAAACCACTACCAGAGCTAAATGTAAAACTAACTGAACTCATTCAACAGAAAAATAATCTTTGAGTTCACGGTGCTATGGGCTATGCCCAGGTGCTGAACAAGGTTACATGGGCAAATACCTTATGCCAATTTTATACTACCAAAGGAGTTAGCTTTTAGAAAAGATCATTTGTACGGGCAGGGCACGGTGGTTTTTAATTGAGTGGAGATCCTCAAAGCACAGTTTTGATTTGTAAGTGAATCTTTAAGGGATTTAATACAGAAAACGTGGAGTGCTGTTAGCTGGGAAATCCGTGTGGAAGACACCCCGGTATATGCGTATTCCAGGGAAATCCTTAAGAACAGGAAAGCACACCTTGTGTTTGCTCCAGTGTGCAGAAAAAGAAAAATGAGCTGGCAGTGCAAGCCTGAATATGGTCCCTCTACATCCGTACATCAGGTTTACACCTGTAAGTAGGCATCCTAGGATGGGGCAGTGCATTTGTGTGTGGATTCATTCTAGGGACTCACGGGAGCCCTTCTGCCTTTGGAAAATCTGGGGAGTGAATGCTCCTGCAGTAGCTTTTAAATAGTTCCTTCACATTTGTTGCATGCCAAGTGTTTTCCCAAAAGGTACGCTCAGCGTGTGATGCGGTGAAAGGAAACACAACATTTTCAGTTTGCTCTGGCAACGGTGATTTATAGATCTCGGTGCAGCACAGATACTGAGGATTGTTAGTGCAAGAGTAAACCTGTGTCAGGGATGGGAGAGTGTAAAGCAAGAGCTGTGGAGAAACGAGAGACTCCAGGATGCATCGGAGAGATCTAAGACCCATCCAAGCTACTGGCTGGTGGAAGAAAGTGAAGTGCTGCTGGTGTGTTAGCCTGGGAGTCACTCAAGCAAAGCCCCACACTACTAATGACCAAGATGGCTTGTAACGAACACAGCTAGTAGGAGGTTGCAGAGTTTGTCACCATAATTCTTCATTTTCTAAACAGGACTATTTATTATCATTATTGTTGTTATTACTCAAGAGTAAGAAAAAGGAGAATTAAAGTTCATTTTTGATTTAAACGCTCCTGTTTCTTTTCACAGATCCCATCAGTCTCCACACATTCCTTCTGTCATTCCCAAATACACTACAATAATAATAATCCAACATCTGTGGCTAATCCTTCTAGCCAAAGACTATAATTAATTCTAACCCTTTTCTTCTGCTTGAATTTCAGAAGCATAAAATAATAGGTAGAAGGAGATGTTCAGTATTGAGAAATCTGGACAAATACACAGAAATTCTAACTAATTAATAAGAAAAAGTGGCTTGTTTTGGCTAGAGGACATCTTTTTGGGGAAAGAGAAAGAAAGAAACCAGATGAAAACTGGGCAATTTTATTCCAGGTACTTTTTCTGCCTGATGCAATATCGATTAATTAAAAGAGGAGCCAACATCTGAGATTTTCTTATAAACAATTTTAGCCAATTGGCAATTTCTTCACTTGGGAGGGGCTGGTCTCAGCTGTGGCTACGGCCAGATGAAACCACAATCTGCTTTGGAGGACTGTACTGACCATCAGACTATACTTTTACAGAGAAAGAATTGAGCTGGAGTTTCTCACTATTTGATGAAAATGCTCAAAAACTTCTCTCCTCACTTTGATGCACAGAAAAAAAATTCTGTAGACTGTCGCTTTGCAGAACGTCTTCTGCCAGCCGATGTAACTGAGCTACTGCCAACCTTCCACATTCTACACGGAGTTGCCTTATTGCTTTAGCTAAGGCTATTGGACAACAATTATTTAGTAGTTTATATTAAAGTTATTTCTGTAAAATTTTCACTTAAATTCATAATGGGCAGCTTGAAAACACTCCTTAGGTACTACGACTCCTGAAGAGTGCACAGCATAAAATGAAAGACTGCAGGCAAAAGCTGCTTTTTAGCAGGTTTTTTTTTTGTTATTTTGCAAATTTATTCAATTTCAGTTATACCAGTTATCAAAACATTTACAGCTGACTTTTGCTTTTTAAAGGCAATATAATCCTTTCCACCCTGCTTTACACAATTCATTCCCATGCCAATTTTTCCACCCTCTGGCTTCACGGCTGGCTAACTTAATAAACAAAACCCAATAAATAGATAAATGCCCCTGCTTTTCAGACAACCCCCTGAAACCCTCGGAAGGTCGGTCAGTCGGTTCTAGCAGTCACCCAATAGGACTGGCACATGAATTCTTTTTTTGTCCAGATTGGGAAGGCAACACATCGGTACAGACTGGTATGAAGAGGTTTTGTGTGTAAATATCAGTAAGCTGAATAGCATCTTGAAATTTGCAGTAGAATCAGAAAAAGAGTAAGTGGTTTGGTCTGCAGGCGAAGGAGAGCTGGGGCGGGGGAAAGGAGGTGGGAAGATGGATGCATGAAGCGGACCCAGGCTTGGAGCCTGAACACCTTTGGGCATTTTCTCCCCTGTTTAAAATTTGCTCCCGTGGCTTGGCTGGGCACACTGGAGTTGTTTAGCAAGCAATAACACAGATGCTTCCCCCTTCTCCCTAGGCAAGATATGGCAGAAACCAAAAACAAAGTTTGTTTTAGCCAGAAAGCAAAACCACAACGTGACTTTGCTGGGGTGGTATTTTCCACTGCACAGCTCTGGATGGAAGCAGTGCCATAAAGCCAATGTTTCCTTTCCACGGGCACTTCTCATGCCCTGTGCAAACCCTGGCAAGCACGTGCCGTGGCACAGTGTTGATCTCACCAGAGCCGTGGGTTGCTGTGGTCTGTTCCACCAGCGCTCGGAGCCTGCCACATCACAGGAGACAGCTCAGCATCACATCAGAGGAGACAGCTCAGCATCACATCAGAGGAGACAGCTCACCGTCATCTGAGGAGCTAGCAATGACTTGGATGCAAGTGGGGGAAGGGAGGAAAAGCCATTTATAATAAATCAGCACATATGCTCCGAAGACTGCAAATTTACGAGGTGACAGTATCTCTAAGTATTTGCTTTATGTCAGGAGGTACCACACCGTCCTCAGCACAAACAATATCCCTTCACCGGGGCAGGGCAGGCAGGGAAGTCTGATGCCCGTTGCCGTTCTGGGACGAAATCCATTGCATTTTTTTGCTGTTTGCAATAGGAGAACTTTAGCAAAAATGCTGGGGGTGAGCTTCCCACCAAGACCGCAGAATTAATTCTGTTTAGTTTAAAATGTAGATCACCCACCACAACAACTAGTGCTAATGGCATCTGGTTAGCTGGCTCAGCAGAGAGGTGGAGAACGAAGCGCTCCAGTGAACTTCATCCCATGCAGCGGGGTGAAGGGTGTCTGTTAGGAAAGCACAGAGAAGTCTTTCCTGCTGCTGTCCAGGAAGCTAAAGAGCTACCCTTACTTTATCGACACATGTACCTAATGGGGTTTGTTTCTTTCAGGTGCTTGGGAATCCAAGTTTAACATACACTATAATTTCACAGAGCTTAGCCAGAAAGGAAAAACCAGCCTGAACACTACCACGACGTCAGCCACAGAATTATACCCTGTGTTTCCTGAAGCAAGGAAAATTTTCTTCTTCGTTACCTAAAAACGACACAACTGAGCTCAGTGGCTTGAAGTTAATATAATTTAGAAATATAAGCAGTGAAGTGCGGTGCTTCTGTTAATAAACTGTGTTGGTGGCTGCTTGCCTACAGGTAAAAAGTTTTCAAATTCCTCTGGATTTCTTTAATTTCAAGTCCATCTGGTTATCTTTATGCTCACTTAGATCTAATAATCCAGATTATTCTCTGTGTATGTGAATTTTGAGATTATTAAAACATTGTAAACCAAGTACTAACAAACATGAAAAGGTCATAAACTGAAAACTAGAAAAGTAAGGAGAAATGACCAGCACATACATTATTCACCCAGCACAACCAAAAAAAACCAGAACATGGCCGGTAATAGGAGAGTCTAGACGTTAGCTAGCTCAGTGACAGAACAACGGGGTATTTTTGGTGAGAGGGTTTTCTGTATAACAGTGCATAGCTGTCTTAATTCAGGAGAAGTTCTTCCTCATACACAAACCATGCTTTTTGTGTCGATGACCATGAAGTTGGCACCAGGGAAAATAAAGGTCCATGAGAATTTTTGCAGAATCACACTTGTAATTCTGTTCTAAAAGACCTTCCCTGGAAAAGGTCTGGTACCTTCAGTGAGAAGCAAAAGGAATGCTTCATCCCCACAATGTCAGTAATTAATGCCACCATGGCCACTGCTGTTGATTGATCCTGGGGACCCTAACAGATGAGTCTATTCAGCCATTCCACCTGCTGCTGAAAGGCATTTTTCAAATTGCTTATTGCCCTAATGAGAATGCCAGGGCTGGGCATTATCTCAAAACGAGTGCCATCGGCCAAATAAAGCAGAGAGCTGTCTGCCAGCTACTCAACAGGGATTAATCAAGTGGCAAGATTTACAGGGAAGTCAACTCCAAATGCTTTCCAAATAACATGAATCAAAAACATTATATTGTCTTGAATATACGTCATTAGTAAATGGATTTGATGGGTTTCTGGCAGAAGGGCACGTTTTAACCTTGATAGGCTAAAATATGTTTTACTGGAGCTTTGAGGGTAAGGATGTGAAGCATGTGAAGTAAATATTAAAGCCCCTATTAAAATGGCTCCATGGAAGTTAATAGCGTTTTACAGCTTTTCATCAAAGTCACAGAGGTGTGCAAATGGAAATCAAAGGTAGTGAGACATCAGGGAGCCTCTCTAAAGCTGGTGGAATAGCCCCTTCTCTAGCAAAGTGTTTTAGATAGAAGCTTTTCTTTTTTTACCTGGAGATACTTAGGGTTGAACAGCCTCCAGGAAAATATGTTGGTTCCTCCAGTGCTGCCTTCCCAAATAGCCATTTTCTGTGCCCCTGAATATCCTTCTAAAAAGTCTTACGAAGCTATTGTAGGACTGAACCTTTCCAATTTCTTACAACTAACTTATAAGGAAACAGTTTGATTTGTTGAAATAAAACAAAAGACAGAAAGTGATTTTCACATTATTTGGACCAGACTCATGAAAAGTACTTTTCATATCCACAGTTGCAAAGTCTAAACAATTGCCCAGACTGTAGCTGAGCGATGGTGACATTGTTCCACTGATTTTTCTTTTAAAAGCCATAGCTGTTAATGTCTGCTGGAGATGTGGCTGGCACAGAATTTCTGTCATACATAGCTCAATTGCCTCAATGAAACTGTATCTTTCTAACGTTTGGTTGTTTGGGTTGTTTTGGGGGTTTATTTTGCATTTGTCATAGTCTTGTCTATTTTTTGTACATATTTATATGCTGCAGCCACCTCTGTTTGTTGTTGAAGAAAATACAGCAGCAAGCTGTTGTCTGGAGCTAGCTGGTGTGGTTATTGTGGATAAACCATGCGACAGGCACATCCAGGATGTCTCTGTGTGGTAAAAACAACCCAACCTTACACTGGTTATCTGAACGTTGGACTCACAAAAGATCTCCACCTACACTAGCAGGGATGACAGCCGATACACCTGTGTTACTGAAGGTCTGACAAGCTAAAAGAATACATCCACATCTTGAAAGATTATTTAAGGTTAGGAAGCATAGACTGGACAATCTGGAGAGATCAGGTCTGGAGAATTTCTATATATATATATTTTGTATTGAAAATACATAGAGTAAGTACTAGAAAGAAGGTGAAGACCAAGAGACAAAAGGACTATGGTCCAAGAAAAAGAAAAGCAAGCTCTCTAATGGTAGAGAGACAGCATTTTTTGTTTGGGGAGGGTGAGCTAAGCCTTCTGATCTGGGTTTAGGTTTCTATAGGTATTCTGCAGAACCCCTCTGAATGTACAGTTGAACCCTAGGAGCCAACGCTTCTCCTATGGCCCAATGCTTTCTGACTCTCTGAAGAGCTCTGCTTCCTGAGCCCTTCTTTGTCAGAGGTCAGGTGCTGAGCAGTGTAACATCCATTCATACAGACAACTAAGGCTTCAGGGTGGTAATGGCCAAGAGCCACAAAGTCATCTAAGAACCTTTATGTGGTATTGAGGTGCTTAAAGTGTTCCTGGATTTATCTACAATTTTGAAACAGGACATTGGAGTCCGAATCACTTAGATCCTATTGAAAATCTAATTGTATTTTGATATTTGAAGATAATTAAATAGGGAGATGATGAATAAAGAATAGAAAGTAGCACTGTCCTTAGAATTAAAAAATAACATAAGAAAGCATGAAACTTTGTGAACACATTGGAATGAATGCATATACTATGCTGTTCCTAGGAAGACATCTCTGGGTGCTTGTATTTGGTAGAAGTTGATCTGGATGAAAATAAGACCTATACAGCAGTGAAAACATCCCTGACAGGATAATGTTCAATTTAAATAAACAGTTCTAATGAGATCTGTTAGTACCTGCTATTTTGTCATGCTCTGGCATGCAGTCTTAAGTCTAATGTTTCTAAATGTTGTCATAAATTTTTTAAACCTAATCTGCTCCTGAAAATTTCAGCTAATGTCTCTCATGGTTCACAGTAAATTATAGACAACGTTGCAGTCTGTGAGCGAGCCTAAATCTGAGAAAAACCCAGTGCACCAAAACCAGTTTTTCCCCATCCAAGAAAAGATTGTTATAACTATCAAACCTAATAAAGAACTCTTAAGGTGGACATGTTAGGCATACAATTTTACATAAAATATATACAGCAAATTAATCCGAAGGTACCTACACAGCATTCTGTGTTGGGTTTTGTGTCACATCAACAGTGCCTTTCTGCTGCAGACGTGTGTTGGGAGAAAAGCACTGAGAGGCAGCCAACCTCAAAGGGAAACAGGAAAATGAAAGAGTTCTAACAGCATCTTCCAAGTGATCCAATTTACAGTGATTCATCTAGATGTAGCAGTATAGTACTTGAATCACTTCATCATTTCGTCTGGTCTTTGGAAGCGCAGCCCTTGCTGTCCCTCTGTAGAAGAATGTGAAATGAACAGCAAGACTGAACCAAGAATTTTTTATGGTTAAGCTCCTGAAATAATGCTAATGGTGGTGTTTTAAAAAAAATACCAGAGACCTCAAACTACTAAAATTATCAAATGATTCTTATCTGCTGACTTTGGTGAATGGCTTTGCTCCAGTAGAGAATGTCATCCTAAAATAGGTAACTAAATACTGTTCAGAACTGAACCTGGAAGGTGTGTGAATCGACTGGCCCTGCGTCCAGAGCAGCCTCGCACACGATGGAGAGGGGGTGAAGGAACGCTACTGTTCAGGAACATGTCACCCATTGGAAAAGGAAACATAACTCAAATTTGTCTACGAATTGGGCAATGTTAAAAACCTTATCACTACCATTCAAGGAAATAAAGGCAATGGGAATACATTTTTTGTGGTAAGAATGCTTTCTAGCTTGCTTTCCTGTAATATATAAGTCTGCAGAAGCGTTGTCGTTTCCACAGTCCAAACAGTTTATTCAAAGACTAAGAGAAGTTTCAGTTTTCCACGAAGGTCAGTACAACGTTGCTTTGCCCTGACAATCCCCGAGCAGGTAATACTCCTAACGCTTTATTAACGCAGACTGGGGTCAATAAACACTTTATACTCCCTGCCTCCCATATCTATGAACATAATTCCCCAGCCCTAATGCTTAAAGACCAGAGGGACCCCCAGACCCAAACCGGCGTAAGCTCAGCAGTTCACTTACATTTCAGCTCTTTCTAAGGCCACCATGTCTGCCACCTTGATAAATGCAGTTGTTACTAGGAAAGAACAAAATCCTTTAATCATTTTCAAACATGAAATTCCATCATGTCTGGCCCATAAATGTAAAGTTCACTTTCCAGGAAGGATTTACCAAAGTTGATACCTTGTGCTGGCAGAATGTTAACTGTACTTTTAGCAAAATGATTTTTTTGGGGGGACTTTTGATGCATTCAGTTCCAAAAATACAACGATACCCCAATTTGCCCCAAGTGGTTAAAGCTGAATGTTGTCATCTGTACCTAATAAGGTGCAGTGCTTTGTTTGTCACGGGCTTATCCCAGGATAATTAATGCTGCAAAAAAAAGTGACTAAGCTCCAAGTATGTTATCCTTCCCCATCCAGCCTTGAAAGCCTTACGTCTGTGCGGGTTTCTCAGAGGCAACGTACAACATCTGGTGCCGAACCAGTGGGGTCAAATAATGTTCTCACCATTTAGCGTAATTAACTCCAACCGCCCGTCTGCTGCAAGCCCCCGCTGCAGCCAACACAAGCAAAGCTGGGCCAAGACGAAATTTCTCCTCATTATTAAACCCAAATCTAAGCACTTGTCTGTCTGTAAAAACAGAGCAAAGGGAGGAAAACTGAAACCAGCGAACAGGGTCTGAGGTTTCAATAAATGTCAGAGAGCGTCAAGTCTGTTTGGATTGCAAATTATTGCTGGCTGATGGTCTATTATTTTACAACTAGCGATTGCTGTCAAGGAGTTGGGGAGGGGGTGGGAGGGAGAGGTTTCTCGAAACCCAGCCAGAGGGGAACAGAAGTCACAAAATACTGTAACATTCATCTAAAAAAAATACCAAAGTAACTTTAATGTTTGCTAAATTTAGAATTTTTACAGAGTATCTCTTCAAAGAGCAAAGAAGTCACCCCGCGCTCTGCCTGTGATAGAAATCATCCAGAAGTCTGCTCTGCTGGAGGTCATTTGCCATCCCTGCCTCTTCCTTCCAACCACCACCCCTGGTAGAAATTAGACAACTGGAGGACCACGAACAGGCAAGAGTGAAAAAAGACCATCCCCACTCCCCACCCATGGTGCTTAAGGTGAGCTCGTACCTTGCCAAATGTGCTGGAACAATATACACATGGTGGTTAAATCCCTTTTGTAAGTGAACTAAAATACGAAAACATATTTCCCCCAACAACCCTGATTCTAGAACTAAATTTCTCAGCCTGTTTTTTGGAAGCAAACCAAATCATTGAACAAAACTTCACAACTCAACAGACTGTAGCTCCTTGAAATCTGTAGAGTAATGAAACGCAGGGAGATGTTTTACATGGAAAACGTGGTTGCTCTAGATCGGTGTGTGAGGCTGGCTACAATAATTTGCCAGGGTTTGCAGGGACCATATGGGAAAGCTCCTCAGTCTGTCCTTCTCCGGGTCTAACACTGCCCAAAAAGCAGAAGTGTTCTCACTAAATTTGTGAATATCTTTGTCATCTGGAAAACTGTCCAGATGGATCACCAGGAAAGATGGCCCACCACAGATCCTTCAGTCACCAAAATATTGTGACTGAATATTGCACCATTAAACTACACTGAATATGACATCAAATGGGGATGAAAGATATAAATTCTGTCATTTGCCCCTCCAAAAATTTTACTGTCGAGTCAGTTATTCATGGCTTGTTTATGGGATGCGTAACACTCTTTTTTGTGCTTGGGAAAATCATCTCTAATTCTGTTTCCTGCTCCCCTTTCATTTCGGGTGGCACTTCTGAAGTCCCATTCAGCATTGGGCTCGATGGTAAGTGCTGGTGAGTCAGATTTTCTCTGGGATACCAAGGACTTTGTGTTGCTCAGCTGACCCAGTGACAGTGAGGTTTTACATGGTGCTTGAAAATGCTGCATGTTAAAACTGCGACATACAACTGAAAGTTTTTATAGAATGTAGTGTGGACATTACAAGAAGAGATAACAAATCCATATAGCCTGTCTATTTATTTTTTTAATTTTTCAGCAATACAAACTGAAGAATTCAACAAGTTTGAAGAAAAGCAGACTTAAAAAAAAAAAAGATTGTCATAATATGTCTGTTTGACACTATCCGGAAAAGCAAATTCTCTTTTTCTCTCCCTAAAATTAAACCTGTGTTTTGCAAAGAAAAAAAAAAAAAAAAGAATGGATCCACAGTTACAAAAGAGTGGTTATGTTCTCCCATACCCACCACCTCCTCCTCTCTCTCCCTCACACACGCACACAGCAACTGGTAATAAAACTGTAACTTACGATTTCGCACCAATAATATCCCAAGAAGGGTGCCTCTATTTTACCCTAGAGCAAAGGAAAGAGGCCAAAACAATCAACCTCTCTTGTGCAGAGCCGAACATGGGCTCCACTCCGGCTCAGCCGTGTGTACCCCTGATGTCTGTGGAATACGCTCTACCTGCCAAACTACTCAGCCCAAAATGTGATTGTGACCTTGAAGCTTATTTTGGCCCATCATAAAGTCAGGGGAGAAACAGGAGGGACGTGAATCACCCAAAAGCCTCTCCCAAACTTTTCCTCCACAAACGCAACATGATCTTTCGTGCAGGGCTGATCGATATTTTTCCAGTGTGACAGCCTTCTGCTGTGAAATCAAAACATTTTACAGATATGTACCAATTTTTCTGACTTTTGTCAAAAATTATCGCAATTTCTGGTTTCTAGAAGTAAGAACATTTTGCTTTCTCCTTACTGGCTTTTACTGTATAGTACAATGACATATCTCAGAAGGAAAAATCAAATTAGATATTATCAAGAGGAATTTATAGTAAAATGGAAATTCCTGATTTTGGTCAGCTCTACACAGAACTGAAAAAAATCCTGATTTGGTTAGAAAGTTGCTGTTGTATCACAACACAAAGAAGCAATTTTACATCTCCCTCAACCATACACATGCAAAACAGAACGGTAAATCCCTGGGAGCACTTGGTCCAAGAGTTGTTACATACGTAGCAGGTAGCTGAGATTTATGTGTGATAACTGAAATGTCAGCTTGTGTGCAACAGCATAAAAAAAGTCCATTTTATAGAGTGTGCTGCTGCTGCCCATAGTGCAGGACTGTGAAGAGACAATCACATTTGTTTGCTGGCCGTACTAATAGCCATGCACTGTTGCTGCTGAACTACCACTCAAAGAGAAATTGTCAGGCACGCTTCATGCTTTGTATGAACCCCTGGTTAGCAGCATCACCCATCCTGAGGCACTGCATCATGAAGCAGAGATGTACTGTATGTCACAGAGCCTCTTAAAACAGAATGCACAGAAATTAAATTAATAAACTACAGCATCTCTTTTGGAAGTATCAGAGAGTGAAAGGCTGCCCTTTTTATTAGTAAGAGTTTTTCTTACTAGTTACACCAAAGCTGAGCTTAACTTTAATTCTTGCCTTGGCTGAAATAAATTAAGATGCATAGAGAGGGTTGAGAATAAAATTCTAATTCAACTCTTACATTCTGAAATGTCCCTGGAAAGCTCAATATAAACATAATCGCAGTAAGACCCCCTGTGACAAAACATGCGCTTTCATAGTTAAAGATAGTAAACAGAAAAACCTCCTCGAGCTGGTCTGGCTTCAGCTCTGTTCCTTCACTTTGGCACTTGTTCACTTAGAATGATGGATTAACAACTCCAAATTTCAGCAGGTTTTTTTTTCCCCTCCTCTGTATTGGGATTAAGTGTTTTAGTGTAATTAGTTTCTAATTGCTGTGTCTAAACCGTAGGAGTTTATGGGTGTACATCTCAGCTCTCTTTAGGCAGGAGGGAGTGAATTTACTTTGAAAGAGAGACTGACCGTTGTTTAATGAGCAGTTATGGTCTGACAAATGATTGTGTAAAACACTTCCTCCCTTCACATGTGCTCCCTGCATGCCTGGGTCCCGAGAGCACCAAGCTCTTAACTTCCATAGTAAGTATCACACCCTCTTCAATTATTTTGTCTACTTGTCAGATCCTCACTTGTGTAAAGAAGCAACTCTCTTTGTTATCTACCTGTACGGCAACACGGTGTTAATGGGCTATGCAGTTACTTGGGTCATATATAACAATAATCCATTTCTCAGCTTTAGGAGGAAAAATATTTTTTTTCCCTTCTCAGTACCAACATTTACAAACAGTGCTCTTAGCTTCATTTCAGATGTAGCATCTTCTACAGACAGAGAGAGAGATACTCTGCCAAGCCTAAATTATATCTAGTATTTCAGAATGGGATTATTGCATGGGAAGCACCACTATGATAACATAGTGAAAACATATCAATTGTTCCAAATCGGAGCAGGGTTGCTGGAGAATTACAGAAGCATCCAGCTGATCCCTGTTCATGAGAGACAGTGCATAATGATTCAGATTCAAGAGGTTCAAAGAATATCAAGAATCACTGAACCACTCTTCAAACTGGAAGAGGGATTTTAAAAATCTCACATATATAAAGACACTATCAGAAAGGAAAAGTGGAAGGCAACTGAGACTAAACAGTTTACTCTATGTTTGGACTTCAACACATTTTTCTTTCTGATGGATCTAAATTTATCCGTGCCCCTTTGAAGCATCCATGTCCAGTGAACTCTATGCACAGCTAGCTGATGTGGTGCTTAACTGCTTGCAGCTAAGGAAGGATGATAATCCCCAGTGACCCTCAAAATTCTCACAGGTCTCTTCCAACTTGGGATATTCTATGATTCGGTGAGCCCAGGACTGGGTGGAAATCTTGGAACAGATTCTCACACTAAATTTTATAACTAGAAAGTTCTGAAAACAAAAATTCAGTGAATTTCCATTAAAATGTGACCCAAAACTGCACCAGCTTCAATAAATCTCATTCTACTTGGCTAAAACATCCTTACAACAGCTTTTCCAATGGTAACTAGGCACATCTATTAATTGGCCTTACCCAGAACACAGATGAGAAAAACACTGAGAAAGAACATCACGGGTTTTTGGATCTTCAAAAGATTTTCCAGTCAAAATTCCATCCAAACTGGGGATTAACATTTAGAAGTTGGACTTTGCATTTTAAGATCTGGTTGTCTAATATATAGTTTGGGACAAAACAAAACAAAACAAAATATTGTTGAACAAAACTTAAAATGAGTACATGATGGATGTACTCCTCCTTTGGTTGCATTCAGCATATTAAACCACCCATTGGGCTGACCACCCTGAGCTCAAATATTATTTAATGCTAGTGTAAAAAGAAAATAATAATACTGTAGTGTGAGTGTTCCATAGTGTGGCTTCCAATTCACCTCTGGCCTTCCAGACTCTGGGTAATGATTCATTTTCTCCTGACAGGAGGGGTACAACATTCTCAGGACTTCTTGGGTGGAAGAAAGTTGGTAGGAAGCAAATCCACAGTGAGCCATTAAACTTGATGAGGATTAATACCCTCCCTTACTAGCTTAATGTACAAAATACATCGATCGCTTTGAGAATTGTGCTTAAGTCTACAGCTGGGAGCAAATCTGTGATCTGGGGTTTTTTTGAATGTGTATGTACTACCTAACTAATGGTGAAACAAACCCCAGTGCAGTGGAGTTGGGTAGTCCCATTACAGCAATAACATATTGTAAAGGATCATGTTTCAGGACAATTAGCTCCTGGCTGCAGTTTATTACCCCATCGGAGATTTAAAACATGATTTTTTTTTTTTCCCCTACTGCATTCCAACAATAGTTAAGTGTCTGGAACTGACACTGTAAAACAATAATAGAGTGACAAATATCTGTCTATCTGAAGGCAGACCCACTAGCTGGGTTTGTTTTGAGACAATAAATTGTAAAACATAGTTTTAAAAAGTCTTTTCTCCTTCTTCTCACAGGTTACAGAACTGAGTCAAAACATTTTCTGTGTGTTGCTTTGTTTACTGTTTGTTGGGATCTCGAGACGGCTGAATACTGGCATGTTCTTCACGCTGAGCACTCTGCAGAGATGTAGAGCCTGACGTGGTTGCCCAAGGGCTGAAGGAAGAAATCACTGTTTTTTTCTCCGCAGGAACTAAAGGACAACATCTCATGCCTCAATGGTGATGAAGAATTAGGTGGACTAAACCCCTTTCTGCAGCTACATCATTCTCCCAAGTGGCATGTCAGGAGTCCATGGGGACTCACCGGGGTGTCCACTTGGATGACAGAAGTTAGCTATGATGAGACTCGCCTGTTTATTCATCCATGTTTTACAGAAAACCTTTAGCAGAGGAGATAACTGAATGGAGATCATGATACATCAGAGTATTTAGAGCTTCAAAGGCTTGGAATATCATTTGTGGAACATCATGAGTAGAAATACATTTGGGGACATCTTGCTACACTGGCTTTTAATATGTAGACCCTATGGGCTGCAAAGAGTCCTGCAGCTTCCAAAGCAGAAAGTCAAGAGTCATCAAGAGAAATGAAAGCACACAGGGGAAAAAGGAAAAGTTGGGAGCTGTCAGGGTCGATCTGCAATTTTTTTCACAGATTGAAAGTGAAAAGCATCATGCATTTTGCAAAACATGAAGTTGCAATTACAGGAGCAAATTGTAGCGATTATACCATATATAATACTTCTCGGTGACACAATAAACAGCAGTGCAGTTATTAAAATTTAATTCAAGTACTATTTACTTAGAAACTGATGTTTCAATCATAACCAGAGGCTCTCAACAGGACCACATTTCCCTCATTGTTTTGGGCGTTGTGCAAACCCGTATATGTCAAGGTATCAAAAGACCTTCACTTCTGTGAAGCTGACCGCAGACAGCACCCTGGAGGCTCTGCGACATAAAGCTCTGCTCTGTGAATGGTATCAGCTGCAGTAGAAGCTTGACTCTCCTGGAATCTAGTTGTAAGACTAGGGCCTAAGAAAATACACAGCAATAGGAGACGAATGAGGCTATTCAATATGTCGTTTTTCCTCCAATCACTTTGGGTGGGATTCAACTCACTAAACTCTACCCAACATCCAGCTCTGGAGTCCTCAGCACAGGAAAGACATGGACCTGTTGGAGCAAGTCCAGAGGAGAGACACAAAAATGATCAGAGGGCTGGAGCACCTCCCATATGAGGACAGGCTGAGAGAGTTGGGGTTGTTCAGCCTGGAGAAGAGAAGGCTCCGGGGAGACCTTTTTCACCATGAGGGTGGTGAGGCAGTGGCCCAGGTTGCCCAGAGAAGCTGTGGATGCCCCATCCCTGGAGGGGTTCAAGGCCAGGCTGGATGAGGCTTTGGGCAACCTGGGCTAGTGGGAGGAGGTGGAATTGGGTGACCTTTAAGGTCCCTTCCAACCCAAGCCATCCTGTGATTCTATGAACTATAGCTCATGTGTCTAGTTTAGGCTACTAAGAGAAAAGCCATGCTAGAAACAGCTGTGTCATTTCCCTCACATAGGGGTTCTTAGCATAGGTCCTCTCCCCTCTTCAGGCAATAACAGAAGGTGTCCAGAGACACCACCTTTGACTAGATGCCTCATAATTAGACAGCTGTAGATGGACAAGCTGAATCCCAGGGGTTTTTTTTTTGTGTAAGAACACTGCGCAGAAGGATGATACTGATGCCATTAAATCTGCAAGTCCAGTCCTTGTCGACTGCTGTCTGAGTTCCAAAGCAACCAGGACAAGAGGATTTGGTAACGTTGTTGGCTGCTGACACGGGGTGGTTTTGGATACAAGGCACAGAGACGGAGCCTAGCCTAGTTTCCACAGGTCAAGGTTAAGGCACATTGGTGGAGTGGTGCAAAGCTGGCGTGCACTGCCAACATGCTGTGGATAAACACAGGCGGCTCTCTGCGGATAAACAGCAGCCCTGGAACGTCATTTTCCAGTGATGTCGATCTGGCACCTTTCTGCTGCACTAAATTCGCTTTAAAGGAGTAAAGTGAAAAAAAAGTGGGAAAACTAACAATGCTAAAAAAAGGACTGCTATATTTAGAATAAAGCTGAGGACATATTGGTCAGTCTCCAAGGGAAATGGCCCAATGACCTGATTACTGTTCAGCAAAGTAGATGGGAAAAGCTGAAACTGGAAAACTGAATTGGTTTTATGACCTTTAAGAACTGCAGTTAGAAAAGTGAGTTTAATGCCACTATCTTAACATTTGTTTATAATATTAGTCATTCTTAGAAGAGGGCCTGCCTGACTCATGTTGCCAGAGTTTCTCCTCCTGTATAAACTAAAATGCTGTGACATTAAGTAAGTTATTTAATTATTTTAGGCCCCTCCCAAATTAACGCTCTCCTTGAAGTACCTTCTCCTCCCAGTGACACCAAGTCTGCACAGAATAATACCTGGCACATGTTCACTCCACTCAACTTCAGGCGCCTGCTGGAGGTGGCCTAAATTAGAAGCACATCCACCCTCAGCTCTGCTTTCAGTGCTGGGAGGATGAACATCCAAATTCTAGACTTTCAGATTTATTTAGGGTTAGATCTTTCTATGCTGGCACCTGTTGGAATCTCTGCACTTAGAAACTTTGCGTGATTACCATCACGTGTTTATGCTTTCATGAGCTGAGAAGGTCTCCCCACGTATTGCTAAAATGACTTCTTGACTTTCTGAAACAGATTTTAAAAGGCTTGGGCAACAAAGATCACTCCATTGAAATCATCACTCTCACCCCAACCTAACTGTAGATTTCACATTTGATTTTAATAGATAGGCTGAAAATGGTAGTTGCATTCTTACTGATGATTTCTTCTAGATGCAACCTCTAGAAGAGACAAGGTCAATTTATAAATTACACTCTGATAACATCTGCAAATAGCCATCTGATCTAAACTCAATGCCCACTTATAACTGTCATCCTCAAACGTGCCCTTCGATCCCTCCAGAAAAAGTGTGTTCTGGGTGGGGACCTTTAAAAATTGGCTCCTAACCACCACGCAGGTGTTTCGTTCAAGGATTGTCACAAAGCTGTGACAAAAAGAAAGCCATTCCAGTGCAGACTGGCTAATACTTATTTTCTTTCCTGTTAATTGTACCTGCAGAAAGCGGATTCCCTCATTAGCCTTAGAAATACCACTGAATCATCCAGGCTGCTTTCTCCTTCCCGCACGTCAGAAATTTTATTCCTGAAGTTGGCAGGCTGGAAAGCTGGCCTGGCTCCAATGCCCACAATGCACCAGCCGAGCTGCCTGGAACAGAACCATTGCACAACTCTCCCAAGGCACCGCTTGCCGCGTTGCCACCTACGCCGGCAGAAAGGCATCGCAATCCAAGGCCGTCCCCTCTTGCCCAACCATCCTGTGTTCCCCTGGGAAAGTCGACAGCTGAGGTTTTAAATAGAAAAGTATGTTTAAAAACAAAGACACACATCAGTGGTAAAGCTCACCCTATACTCTAGAAAACAGTCAGGGGAGAAAAGTTCTACCCGGTGAACGGGCCCAGTGCACTGCATCAGCTAAATATTGATCTCTTGGAGTAACCAACATTAAGAGCAAAAGAAGTCCCATTTTCTAACGGGAAGTTTTAATTCTATCTAAGAAACATGGGCACTATCCACATTAATGACTACTTTAACTTCCAATAAAAACAACAGGAATATTAAAAATTTTGTTAACACAAAATATTATGAATATTGAAATTAAATGCACAATTCAGACCTTTCACTAAACAATTGACCAGAGGTTTATGATTCAAGTCAGTATTAAACATGGTTTATTTAAAGTACAATTACATTTTAAAAAGCAAATGCTGTCGAACCATTCATGGAAAAAAAAAAGCGCCTTTGGCATTGTATTAGCATATATTTTTAATTTCACAGTTACTGAAGTCTTGCTGTTTGCATTTAAGTCTGTCAAAAATAATTGTTGCATAAGTGCCATTGAACAAAGGGAATGGAAATCACCAC
This sequence comes from Pterocles gutturalis, assembly GCF_000699245.1. Lineage (NCBI taxonomy): Eukaryota > Metazoa > Chordata > Aves > Pterocliformes > Pteroclidae > Pterocles > Pterocles gutturalis. The sequence continues at coordinate 205,356 of NW_010133054.1, read as the reverse complement.
CCTAGGAAAGCTAAAAACGTTTTCATCAAGAATCTGAAGAAAGAAAAGGCTGGCCAATACGGGTCACAAATAACTGTATTCCAATTAAAGCAACACTGAGATACTAAACTTTCTGTGTTGCTAAATAATATCTCCTAAACAAATGGCAGAGTGGTTTTAGAAAACAGTGATAGTTTGGTGTGTTCCAGTGCCAGTCATGCAGGCATCTCTTGGAAGAGGGGTTCAGTTTGCAGGATGAGCATCCCTCTGAGGCAGGTTCATCAAACTGTCTTAACCCAGCGCCAGCAACAAGTGGCAGAGGGAAGAGGGCTGGCTGTAGGAAAATGCCACACCAATCCCACCACTGCAGGGGAGATACACATCTCCTCTTGCTTCTTTTCAGTTTGATAATCAACTTCTTCATGAAAAAGAAGGACGAAGGCTGGGATATTGGTAAAAATCTCAGGGTTTGATGGGCAAGTCGAAAGTATTTAAATTATATAGGTTTTTTTCTAGCATGGAACCCTATCTTTATTCTTAGCAAAACAAGATTACAGACTTTATTGTCTGATATCAGTTCCTGGCTTAGTCACCGGCACAACATCAATTTGTGAGCCATCTTTCCAAATCCAGTGCTCGCTCCTGATAAAGTATCACTCAGCAGCAGGCTCTTGGACAACTGACAACAGAGAGCAGTACATCTCCAGCCTGCTTTACATAACTTTTCTTTGGCTTTGTCCTCCTTGCACAACCCAGAGATCGCAGCCTTTTATTGAGTAAGACCAGAGGATTGGATGAGTTAAGTAGCCTTGTACAAATAACACCCAGAACTGATCCAGTTCTCCAGGGAGCCAGCTTCATGTACAGCAACGACGGTGGGTAACTTTGCTGGGAGACTTGCTCTGCTGGAAATAGTGTGGTGGCAGTTTGAAATTTTTCTGCGGCAGCTTTCAGTATCTGCAGCATTCCTGTGTTACCTTCAGGCAGTATCTAACCTTCAGGTTGGACAGTTTTTACCCTGTAATTACCTCCTCTGAGCTTCACGCACTGTTATTTCCTGGTCTCATCTGGGGAGGGAAGCGAAGGCGCTGGGTGTGCATGGGAAGCTCTCCACACCCTTAGCGTCTGCTGAACTCTGCGGGGTATGAGGGCAGCACTAATTGTGCTGGTAATTGGCATCCTCCACACAAACCCAGAGAACTGCTTAACCAGTTTGAGTGGCCCTGTGCACAAGGAAGGGCATTTTACCTGCTGTAAGCTACATTCCTTAATCAGTCCCGTCTCTCAGCTCCTCGTGCTCAGAAGAGGGCTAATTATGACGCTTCCTTTCTAGTGCAGCTCTCGCTACAGCTTCTTGTAGTGTCGTCGGACTGGTGGCACAGTGAACAGCACGTGCATGTGTGAATACCAGCAGTTGCTGGTGCACAAATATTCATGTGTTCTGTCCAACTTACCATTCAAAAAGAGAAGAAAGAAAATATTGGGAGGCACAAGTGAATCAGGGGTGCTGTGAGGATTGAATCACCTGATTATATTCACTGCTGTGAGGGTATATGGGCAGTAACAATGGGGGTGAACTAACCACCACATACTCGAAGCTCCTCCATACTTGGAGACATCTTACAAAATAATAAAGGCTTTAGGTGTGTGAAGAAAAGAAAATAAGAAATGTTACCAGAATTTCTCTAACCATTGGTTTCAGGGTTTCGTTTTAAAGCCAGAAGAGTTGAGAAAAAGAAGGGCTGGGGGTGTAGGAAATGAGAGATCCACTTCTGAAGATGTGAAAGATCTCTTTAAACAATATTCATGGTGCCAGCACGGTTCCAGGCAGTTTGGGTTTCCTGCTGTGGCTGTGGATTGGCCAGTGGTCTGGGTGGCTGGAAATCCACAGGAGCTTGGATGGTGTGTGCAGTCTGAAAAGCGAGGACGATGCGTACTGGGAGGGACTGGCAAACACCTTCAGTTGGGTTGCTTGCAACCAAGCAGAAGGGCTGCATTTCAGGACCTGACTCTCATTAGCAGTAGTTCCCTGGTTCCAGGTCCTTTACAGGATGGAGGGTTTTAAGAACACATTTTACCATCCATTTAATGTAACAATATTAAGCTAGATTTGGCAAGGCCACTTCAGACATAAAACTTTAAAATGAGCTTTTTCAGAGCATAAAATCACAATTGGTCCTGCTAGTAAAAGGATAAAATAAATGTCTATTCACCCTAATTGCTGTCAAACTTGTGATTTTTTGTTTTGTTTTCTTTTATATGTAGTAAAGCCAACTTGGTTTTATTGTATAGGGTGCAAACGCTTACCGTATAATATTATAAATCCTGCAGAGAATTAAGCATCTGCACATTTTTCCTGGCTGTTTCTTACTTTAACTCGAAACGTCTGTTAGCACTGGCACAAAAGAAAATTATGTGGGCGAGTCTGATCCCACCTCTTTTCCAATTCTACTCTTTCCGAAGCCTTTGCTCGTGTATTGGCAGCAGGGACTTAATTCTCTGAGTGCAACTGATGACATACTTGGGAGCATGTGAGAGTGTCAAGAAAGGATTCTGATACAGAACATTCATGGTTTTTATCCACCTCATTATCCCAAAAGGAGAAAAATACAAGTTGGAAGGAGTCAGCCTCCTGCAAGCATCAAGTGGAAAACAATAATTATTAGATAAATGACTCCTACCTCAGAGCCAATACAAGAACTCTTGGATCCACAACCTACAAACTGAGATCTCTGACCTTTGCTAAACTCTGCTTTGCTTAAGCAGTCCTCAGATCTCCCTTTGCTTGGAGAATAGCTCTGCCTTGCTGCAGCTTCCTCAGCAGCTCCTGCTCTACTCTAGTGTCACTTTGTCCCTGAGAGCACTTACAAGGAGCTAAGGAGGGCTGCTGTAATTCATTTGCCCAAGTTAAGTGTTCCTGCTAGTGTCACATTAAGGGATGTGGAGAGGAATTGCTCCCATTTCACCTGTTTTGTAGTTTCCTATTAAAGGAAAGAACATCTTGGGCAGGCTTCAGATAACCTCAGATATAAACCCACTGACAACCTGACACATGCCCCTGCAAATGCTGCCATCAAAGCAGCAGAGCACAAAAAGAACAAAAGCTTCTCAGCTACTATTGTATTTCTTTTCCTTGACGGCTTTACCCTTAACAGAGATGTTCAAGCTGCCCAAGAGTTGGTCACAAGAAAATGCAACACTTGAAGTTTACAGTTTGGGTTTTTTTAAACAAACAAAGAATTTTGCTTGTGTCAGGGCTGAGTGGGCTGGAGAAGCGAGGTCCAGCAGCATGTGACAGACCCTGTGCTTCTACCATTCCTTGCTTTCCCCCACTATTTCTCTTGCCTTTTAAGTGTTGCTAGTCAGATACAAATATTCCTCCTTATTTTGCTTTTATGGCAAACAGCAAGAAATGTATTTGCTTATTTGGAAATCGAACCAATTTGGTGCTAAAGAACATCATGAACTTCAGGTTTCTCAGGTTTCTCTGGGACTTGCAGCCATTCTGAGCACTTGGGCACAGCAACACAAGACACAACTTAAAAAATTACACTTTCCCATCATTACTGGTGACTCCAAGGAGACCTAGTCATGCCAGGCACCCCCTATTAGTAATACTGCACAAATGCGAGCCAAGAAGTAGGCTCTTGTTTCCAAAACAATTTCATCATTTCCCTTATTTACTTTATTATCACTTCAATCTGCAAATGAGGTCTCCCTGAAGTTGAGGATGAAAAAAAAAATAATTCTCCACCCTATATTTTCAAATTCATTTCTTCCAACTTTGTAAAAAGAACTATTTCCACCCAAATGACAAGTTTCTCAAAACTTTTACTTGGTTTCTTCAATCTTTGCCAGTTTGAAAACAGAAAAAAAAAAAAAAGATATTTTGGAGAATTACTTTTAAAGTTAAATTACAGGGATTTACATTGCATTTCTTTTTGTTCTCCTCATGGGAGTATTTTGAAAGTGGTGATTTTTCCATTACAAACTGTATGTACTCGCAGAACTCCCAGCCAGCTCTAGCACAGACAAGGGCTATGTCACATGTGCAGTTTATTATTCTCCCACTAGATGTCCCCAAGTAAAAATATTATTTAGGCATTGATTAGGGTTGAAGGACTTCCCTGGAATGCAGTTTTTTTTCCCCCGATCAGAGGAATGCTGTGGATAAGATAATGTTGTGTGGCTTGCTCCTGGTATCCCAAGGAGAAGCTGGTGGCTCCCCTCCTGCCACTGCTGCTCATTGTCTAAGCAAGGAGGATTCTGACATAGCCACTGTCCTGAATCCCTCTCCTGAATTACAGCCCTCTGATTACCTCCTGCACATTTGGACTCTGTCCAAATGACAAGGAGCACAAATTCCACCTGTGAAGCCGGGCTGCTCTTGAAGGAGACAGCCCGGGCAGCTGTAGCTGCACATCCACGCTGGTGGTGGGGACCCCTGCCCAGTTTGGAGGATGTGAAGTGAACTTCCCAATGACTGTGCTAAATTTAACCCATTGCTTCATTTTTTGAAAGAATCTGGAAGAGTTAAAAATAAAAATTGTACAAACATGGATGTGCCCGGTCCTACCTCCAGCTGTGCACTGTGTAATTATAGCTGTTGGTTCTCATTTACTTTCTTTTGTTCTAGTGCGGTGGTCTGTTCTCAGCCTGCCACAACCAGAAGAAGCATCTTACTTGTTCCTTCTTGTAAAGTTTTTTGCTGTCCTTCAGGAGGGGGAAGGCTTTAATCAGACACTGTAAACGCCTGGAGGCAAAATGCAATGCAGACAAAGCAAACCCCCCCCAAAACTAAACCCCCAAATACCCCCAAACTGCTCCAGGTGCAGAACATAACATATCATGAGAAACATGTTAAACTGTGTTCCTTTTTGAGCTGAAATTAAAGGAATTGGATTAATGATTATATAAGTAGACACACATGAAAACAGATTACTTGCAGATAGGGAAACAGGTGAGTACAAACAGGATAGGAGATAAGGGGACAGGTGGGTTAATTAAATTGCTTTTTAAAATACAGAAATTCGTGTGAGGTAAGAAGGGACGGTAACACAGTGACTGGTTTTTATTTTAACTCCACATGGTCGTAACACCACCATGCACCCTGTCAGTTATATGACCTTTGAAAAAAAGATGCTCAGAGAGAAGGGCAGAGGGTACTGAGAACTGACTTGTACAGACCAGAAACCAGAGCTGGAATTCATCTCTCCTAGAATTAGCTTCATCATACAATTCAAATTTCACATCCAGCCCCCTCTGGAGTCAATGCGGAGAAAAAACCTTTTGCAAAGAGTTTGCGTAAAGCTGGCAACTAGGGAAGCCAAGAGGAATCACCTCCTCTTGGTGCCTGTCTGCCTCTCGTCCCTTTGACTGCAGAAGGAGCCTAGGAGACCAGCTCAGGTCAGACACCGATGTGGTTAAAGTCAGCAGCAAGTTCTGTCCGTCATTCCTCTAGAAAAAATGCGAACAGATCAGAAACAATTCTGAAGATGACTCCAGTCCCTCTCTTTACACACTTCCCTTCTTTAGGGAAAATCTCTCCCTGGAACACTCAAATTCAGTATCTTGTTTTTTTGCTTGGTAGCAAGATACTGCTTGGGGAAGACTTTAAGACGTTTGGGATTTTTTTTTTCTTTTTTTTTTTTTCTTTTTTTCTTTTTTCCCAGAAGAAAGTAAATCAATAGATGAATGTGGAAGCTCTGACTGGAAAAGCATGTCCAGACTGATCTGCAGAGAAAAAAATATGGTGATAACAAGGCAAATCCTGCAATTTCAGGTTTATATTACATTCATAGGGCAATGGGGAAAAAGCTTTTAAAACTGTCCTCTCTGTCTGCAGCCAGCAATCTCAGGCTCTCCATTATTTGTGCAGTAAAAGTCAGTAAAAGATGGAAACAGAGAAAATATGGGATGAGAGTGCAGTGGCTGGAGGATGATTGCTGTGGTGTTGCTTTTGTATAACATGATATAGTAACCTGCAGAAATGCTGGTACATTTAGGCAGTCTAATACAGCTTGCCAGGATCTTCCTAAGTGGAACTAAAAATGGACAATGTGTTTTATGTATTTCCCTGGGCTCTATTTCCCTTAGCTTTGAATGCAAGAAATCCTGGGTATCCTCTTCCATCTATCAACGCCCGTCTTTAGCCAAATAACATTCAGGCATAAACATTTAGAAGCCCATCAAGAATGAATTAGGTTCCAGTCCGGCCAAACCCTCTGTCTCTGTGTATCTGCCTTCCCCTGTCTCAGAATTTGATTGATCAAGAGTGTCACGGAACAGTCAATCAGCACTGGGGATTCCCACTCTGGATAAATCACCGCCTGCAGACAGCCACAGTTCCATACCATCCTCGGGCTGAGGAAGAGAATTCCTTGAGACATGTAAGGAACAGAATGACAGGGAAACAGAGTTTGGGGAGAGAACAGGAAAGCTAATGTGTCTTTACTAAAGCAGAGTTTTATAAAACGATCATAATTCTATTACAGAGTACTTGGTAAGAGCATATGGTTTTATCTGCGGTGGTAGAACAACTTCAAAACTTGGAAATCTTGTTTCCTTTCCTAGATTCATCACTGGCTTCCTCTGGTAGTCTTTCAAAGCTGAGGATTATGATATACCTTTCCCATGGGAAACTGTAAGGCTCACTTACTCCAAGTTCGCAATGCTGTGCTTTGAGATTATCATATGGAAGATAGCTTAAATGGCAGTCCATTTCCAGGGGGAAACAGGTTTCTAATATATTTGCAAAGAATCAGTCTAAGTGCAAGATTCCAAAAGACAACAAGAAAAAAAAAAACAAACCAAACTAACCTGACATTGCAAACCATATTAAAGATTACAATTTTGTTTCCAACCATACAAGAAACCTTTGGTTGACTTAACCTACAAAAGATAATAACGTGCAATTAACATGTAACAAATGACAGGTCTTATTATTGCTGGAACCAAAAGCACCTCTAGGACAATTTTCCATTCTTGGCTCAGTCTGACCTAAGTGAATAGGGTTTTTTTTGTTGTTGTTATTTTTTGATTCCCAGAATCAGGTTTTAAGAGCCCAGGGTGCAAGAAGGCACTGTGGGATACAGCAAGGAATTATTTTAACTAGACCTCTTCCTGAAAGGCAGTTATTATGAAATGTAGAGAGATGTGTCTCTGATAAACAACACCCACCTTCCCCAGCCTGCAGCCTGTTTGAAGTGGCATGTGGCCAGAAATGAGCTTTGTCAACAGGTTTAATTTGGGTTCTTTTAATTCAGGGCTTGGTTTGCTTCAGAGGGAGGCTGCAGTTGCCCCACTGGGAATCCAACAGCCTTTCTCAATTTTTCAGTGCAGGTAAGATGTCCACGTGGATCACAGCACCACAGGACAGTGTATAGATGTGAGGAGAAAACTAAAGTTGGTCTGACAACCAGCTGGATCCTTAAATGTCACATTGAAGTATGATGTTCCTTATTTACGAATCACATCCTTACAAAACCTATCCATCCTCTGAAAGCTCAAGCCCAGATGTTGGTGCTCTCAGGGTGGATCAAGCAATCCATGCCTAATACACAGCATTTCCTAGCACTTCATGTGAAAAAGTGTTAATGGATGTCATCAAGGTGTGTCTTTGATCCAAGGACCAGTTCAACAGCCATGCCAAGTGCTCCATCAGGCTCCATGCATGAGCAATTAAGCTCTAGCCTGTAGTAAAAATAGCCACAGTCAGCAGCAGAGCCTCTCAGAGGATGCCCAGGTCAGAATACAGTCAACGAGAAACTCTTCAGCCCTCCCTGAATTCAAGAAATAGACCAAGCAATAAGTAACGGCTTCCCTTCACAATTCCGGTAGTTCCCTTCCAAGCCTTTAAAATCAATGTACAAACAGCAAACAAGGCTGACATCCCTGCGAGGGGTGCACTGTCATGTGTCCGTTTAAAACACAAAAATGGCAAAGCGAAAAAGCACCCATTAGTTTTAAGTGATTAAGTTTTCCTATTTTTTCCTCCTGATTTCCATTGGAATAGGAGAACCAGTGGATTCCAGTGGTGGCACCCAAAATATAAAGCATTCTCAATTAGTGGAAATAGTTGAAAAGCTTCGCCTCTGCGGCTTGACTCAACCTTAAGAGGGAACCCAGTAATAAAACTGATTCATGAGCTAAGATTTCTGGCTCTCAATTTTTTTCATGACCTAGCTCCAGTCCTCAAATCCCCTGCTGTCTGGGCAGAAGAGGTCAGTGTCCATCCTGCTTGTCTGTTCTCTTGATGATATTTTCTTTCTTTTTCCCTTTTGTTTAAATATGGTTCAGGACATTAAAATATTTTCAATAACTAAAGCAAGCTGCTGCTAGGCTGCATGTGCTGCAAAGTGCTAAATTTCATCCACAACTACTGTAATAATTCTTACAGCAACCATTATGATACTTCCAGATGTTGGTACATGCATTATGCTTTCCAAGTACAACTCAAATCCCACATGTATCCCAAAACCACATGGAAGGGAAAAGTTAGATCTGGGGGTGGACAGTGTCTGCGTAATTTCCTTAGCTCTCTGCAGTTGTGTTCTCTCTCTATTCCCTTCCCTCTCCTGCCACAGATTAGCTTAATGACTGCAAATAGGTATGAAGGATTTGCTGCAATAAAGGTAGCATGTCATAACAAGCAAGTCTTTGAGACAGGCACCATGTTTTGCATGCTAGCACCCAGATTTGTTCCACAGATTTGTGATACATCATATTGCCATCCTACAAATCAAAAAAAAATGACACATTATAACTATTGTGACGCATTTAAAATAATTCCTGAGGTTTCCAACATCGCTGTAATAGTTTTCCTTTTTCCCTCTGCTTTTTCAGCAGAAGCAAAACCCAAGGTGAGGATTCTAAACAAACTTTGCCTGTACTTCTTGCATGTACTTCTTTTTGCTCATCTTTGGCTTTATTTGGATAGTGGATTTTCCCTTGCTGCTCCTTTGAATTTTGACCACAAAAAAATATATAGTACAGAAAAATGGAAGTCTGCAAATCTAAAGCAACGTTGCTGAATCCTTTCAAGGATAAACAAACCCAGCTGCTCTGGGATTTCCATATTAAAAATAGACTGTGCTGTCACTTACAGGTCCAGATTAGGTAGAGGGCTAGGGAAGCATTATTTGTTTATTCCTTATTTTATACTTGCTTCTAGTGCCCTCAGAACATTGGATAGTTCTGTTGACCAGCTTTAGAGTTCATAGGCCAGAGGACAGCATCTTACACAGTCCTTGCTAATGAGTACAACAATTACCAGAGAAAAAGGACTTTTAATCATAATTGACTTTAGATGTTACACTGTCGTGAATTACTGGATTCCTCCTAGTCTAATTTTAGTACTTTTGTTGTCTCAAGGATGACATTTCCATGCTGTCCTTCAAATCTTGGTCAGATTGAGGCAAACCTGATTTTTAGTGATCTGTCCTAATAACAATCCTGATTTTTCATCATGTCACCTGGGACTGTCACCTCAACATATTCTGTCCGATGTGATCCCAGCCCTTCAAAAGGGACCTGGGCAACTGCCAAACGCTCCAGCCAGTTGAAATTGCAAAGGGGAAACCACAGGGACTCTTCTGGAGACAGGGTCTCATCTGGGATTGCATTTAAAGGTGAAAACATTATATGAGATAAAACATTCTACGTTGCAGGAAGGCCCTCTGGGGTGGCACTGGCTTTGGTGCATGCCATCTGGCAGTGTCCTGACCTTTTAGAACAAGTCCTCTAGTTGTTGCATGAGTTGTCTTTATTATGCCATGTGCATCGCGCAAAAATGACACGTCAGGGCTTCCAAAGAAGGAACAGCATTTGGCTCTCCTTCTTATCAAGAGCTCAGCTTTGGTCCTCTGCCTGACAGCAAACTGCACTTTTACTTGGCCACCTACTGAGCAGCAACATGTTTCAAGGCAAATCCCTTTCTGAGCCGTTCACAGCATCAACATCAATTGTTGGGGTTAAGTACTCTCTTCCCTGAAAAATATTTTCTCTTGACATTCACTATATGTCACAGAGCAAAAAGCAGCAGGTCTGAACAGGAGGGTGAGTGAAAAAAAGCCCCATTTGCTACCTTGCGGCATTATAGACTGATCAGACAGGCAGATAAAGCCTCTCCTCCGAGTTATACAATCAGATTGGAAGTAGAAGTGAAGAGCACATGTTCAGTGCTGCTCTTTGTGGATGACTTATCACTAGGGATGCTCATTTTTCCTCCTGTTAGCTGGAGTGTAAAGACAGAATAAATAGAAATAAATGGAGTAAGAGGTAGTGGGAAAAGAGTATGTCCTGAATTGAGAACAGTAAAAATAAATCTCCAAGCGTTGGCATAGTCAGTGTGCCGCTGCCTGCAAGTGCGCTCATAATCACCTGCACATTCTGGAAAGGAAAGACAGAAAAGACATAGAAAAAAAGGAAAAGTATATAACAACCATAGTCCATTCTCAAGAAGAACTGTGTTTGCTCTTCATGAATGGACCTCACCCAACACACCTTTGTTTCAAAGCTGGTTTTTATTCTCTGTCAGCTGACTTTTCACATCCTGATTCAACAAAGCACTAAAGCTTGAACAATTATTTATGGCGTAACTCATGGTTTAAGCTGTTCTTTGCTGAACCTCGTTCCCAGAATTTATGCAGGGAAAGACGTAGCCTTATGGCACCAGAAAATTCTCAGCAACAGGCCTGGGATTCGCTTTGGTATCTCATGACAATCAGTACTTTTCCTTGCATTGCAGAGAAACGTGGGGCAGACAAAGGGGAAGGAAAACACACAAGCCATGCCAAGCCCTAGAGTGGCGGAGACTACGAATATGTTAAACATTTTTTAAAGGACTGGGGCACTGTACAGCAAGGTTGGACTCCAAAGGTGACATTTCTATTTCAGAAAAAACTGCTTTTCATTGACATGAATGATAATGAGTGATAATGATGATTTCTGCCTTTAGGCTTTGGATGAAGTGGAACCTAGAGCAGAACAGCACTTCAATTTTGCATAAGAAATGCCATCACTGTTCTTTTATGGAATCAAACTCCAGTCTAAGGTTAGGTTTTCCCCAGTTTGTTTTTTTTTTTTTCCTCCAGTGAATGCTCACTGGGAACCTTTTGCTGTCAGAACTGGTAACAAATATTAAAAGAAAATCAGGGGATAAAAATACCAGAGTTTTTGTCTGTGATCACCAGAACTAGCATCTATCCTTTTTGCACTTTCCTCTCATCCCTAAGCTTCTATTTTCCCTACCAATTTCTTCTTGCTTCTCACATGATTCATCAGGCTCCCTTGCTACAGAGCAGCCACTCTGGTGTGTACATGGCATGTGCAGCACCAAGCACACTGGTGATGAGATCTCCTTGTATCTGTCAGATTCCTCTGACAAAGCAAGGGAAGTGGCAGAACAAAAGGATCTGATATTCTTCTCAAAGATGTCTGCCTAACATCTCATGCATGAGCAAAAATATTCTACAAGAGACACAGTCAAATCCATCTCCTGTTGCGATTGTCAATTTTCTGGATGACTGGAAGTCTGTAACCTGTACCTGAACCTTTCTGGTTGCTCAGTCTGTGGGAATTATTTTGGCGGAAGGCAAGACAAAACAAGTCCCTGCTGACTGCAGCAGAAAAGCTGACAGCCAAACGTAATTCAGGAAAACCCACAAGCTTACTCAGGCACCGTAGCCTGCGGATATTAGGGTCGGATCCTGTGAAGTGCTGAGGACTTCCTACTGGTTCTCTCCACCCAGGTAGCAAAGCTGTGGAGAAGAAGAGAAACCCCCCCTGAGTCCCAGCTCAGTTCTCCACTGACTGCCTCCTTTCTGGTTAATCCTGTAACAGTTTTGCGTGTTCTAATTTCTAATTATGAAAGGTCCCAGCATTTCGAAGTTGCAAAAGAAAGACATTGAGAGGAAAATGCTTTGGAGGAGCATACACAGTTAGAACAAGAATGAAGGTAAAAGCCCCATTTCTTCTTCAGACATTCATTATTTGCATATTAAAAATTCAAAAATCCTTCTATGAAGGTCCAAGTTATAGTTGGGACACAGTATGTTTCCTCTTTGTTTTGTTATAACTTGTGCTTGATAATTAATTGCAGGAAACCATAAGACTATTCCTCTTGGAAATTATGCATTTACACTTGTCAAAAATGTCATCTGTTAATTACTCATGGAGAGGATCTGCATAATTTTGCTTTGATGCTGTGTTTCATTCTGGCCCTGGATAAGTTGTGTACTCGTGCCCCAGGGTCACAGGCAAGTGTGTAGGGGAAGGAAGGCATACATATGTAGACACCAGCGATGTCTGTGACAGAAAACTCAAAGAAACATTTGGAAACAGTGAAAGTGAGAAATCATTGTAAAAAGATGCTTCTTCGCTCATGGTGTCCAAACCAAAATAAATCATGAAACAAAACCTTGTTGAATATTCTGTCATTCATCATCAGCTCGTTCCATTTTGAGCACAATATTTCTGCTCTCCCAGCTCTCCCTTACCGGAAGAACAGCTCTCCAGCCAGCTCTGCACAGTTCTTGCTAGGAGACTTTGTAAACTTTGAATCCTTTACATGCTTAATGACTCTAGATGTGCATTTACATACACTGCAGGAGTGCCTTTGCATTCTTGTCTGCTGTGGGGACAGAGAGCTCCTGCAATCATCCTGCCTGGGGTGCAGAGCACATCTGACTTCTGTCCTAAGCCCCAGGGTTGCATTAGGAGTCATTCTCCATTCAGAACCTTTATCAGGCACCAGACACCTCTTTGCGTAACATATCCTTGCTTTCCATTTCCAACTTACCCAAATTTGCAGCATTACTTTCCCTGCTTTTCCTGCTCCCATTGTTCTCAGGTTCCCCATCAAAAGATGGTGCATCATCTCTTCCAGCCACTCTCTTCTCATTCCTCAGTACAGACCCCTCTGTAGCAGGGCTTCCCAGTCCTTTCCCCCCGCTACCCTCATGGGGCTTCTGGCAACCATCTTTTCATTAAGAAAAAGTGAATAACTAAAATAATTTGAGTTTGTCTGGAGCTGTGCAGCACACAATACGTTATAACATACAATAGAAATATTAAGGGTCTCCTATCACCTGTGCATAGCATTCATGGAACAATCGGTTTCCATATAACACCACTGTCACCCTGGGAAAAATATTTAAAATCTCTAAGTCTTCCAGAAGGCAAAATTTGAGCTGTTTAGCCATTGAGCAGAAGAGAATAAGCCTCTCTTCAGACCAAAACAGTAAATCCTTTAAGAAGTTAGAATACATTCATTAGAGAAAAAAAAAAAAAGTTATGGATGTTTCAGAGGTCAAGCGAAAATGCCTGGGAGACCCATTTCATTTGATCCATGGAGGTCAGTGTTTATATTTTTTGCTATTTATGTGTGAAATGTTATATGAATGAAGGGTATTATCTGATAATTTACTGCTGCATTTTGCCTGATTTTCTCTAAAAGGTGGGAAAATATATATTCCAAGGGTCTGGATCTACAGACAAGAAAATGGCATTGAAATCAATTGAAAGAGCTTTTGCTTTGTGGCCAGGTTTCCTCCTGGGAGTTGCTGATCATTTTCATGGGTGAAAACAAAGAAAAAAAAGAAGTGAGCCAGCAAGAAAGGAAGCATGCCAGAGATATGTTTTTCTGACTGAGGAGGTATGTGGGGATGACGCTTTCCCTGTTTCAAAACACTTTCTGTGATGGCCAAATTGGACCAAGCACTGTGTTTGGTACCAGCTCGGGGTTTAACAAGCTGTAATCTATTAACTGCCCTCCTTGCTTACACCAGCAATGGGGTTGTTTGGGAAGCAGGGATGGTGAAGATCACAACAATGCTTTGAAAGATCATTACATTTGTGGAAGGAAGAACAGCATAAGAAATTAAATAGAAATTAAGCTTTGTTTTTATTTTTTAAAAAAGGTGAATCCCCCTCTGTGTTAATGTTCATTGTGGAACAAGGTAAAATAACCTTTAAATTAGGGCCCTGTCTGCCAATGCCAGTCAGCAATCACTCTTCTGCACTAACTTATCAGCTTTCAACAGCAAAGTCAGCCAATTCAACCCTCCTGGCTAGATGAGAGGACCAAGACTGGGTGCTTTGGGAAGTCTCCCCCTGGGATGTGGAGTAGAACATGCTGTAGAGTGCCCAAGGAAATGATATCTCTCTCAAAAAGTATGTAAGAACCTGTTTTCTGCTCCTAGTATATCCTCAAGGAGAGTGGGGGAGGTTTAGGAAAACACTGCCCTGATGGTACAGAAAGAAAACGATTAATTTTCTTTGTATATCCTTCCAGTTTTCTTCTGAGGATAGCTCTGCCCAAGCACGGAGGAGTTGCAGAGATGGTAGTTAGGGTGCATTATACAATGGGGACATGGAAAATCTCTGGTGAGAGTTTTTTTTTTTTTTACCTCTAGCATGGCTGTTCTGGGAAAATGATGTAGGATTTGTAGATGTGGTCTTATGTTTTAATCATAACAAACCTTACAAGGTCCAGAGTGCTACAGAAGTCGGACCAAACTGAAAGAAAATAAGTGGCAAGAAAGGAGCTCTTTCAGAAGTGAACAACAGAGTTTTCTGTTATTATTTGGTCTGATCCTTTTTATATGAGGATGTTCTTTATAAGTTTTTGGAAAAGATTTTTTTTTAATTTATAAAGTAAAACAAAAAAAAAATCATGTTAGACACCTAGATTTTTCCTTTAAAGCACTTCAATTCTCTGCTTTTATGTTGCTAAACCAGAATAAAAATAACTATCAATCACATAAAACAATTTGCAAACCTTTTAATTAACAAAACTACAAAAAAAGTGAGGCAGAAAAAAAGCAAAATATCAAGAAAACTTGCAACAGGTTTTCTCTAAGCATGGGTGGAGTGGAAAAAGTGAGCCAAGATAATTACCCACACTTAGTCATAAGGAGCAGGAAACACAGTAAAAGAAAAAAAAATCTAATTGGAGCTGTTTTTCATATATATATATTAAGGTGTTAATTTCCATCACATCATACAATGCAAGAACATATGACTTGAAGTGCAGGATCCTTTGCCTGTGTATGAAATTATTAAAGAAAAGAAAGATGTTGATAAACACATGCACACACTTATATATACACACACTAACTTCTGCAATACTTTGTGTTCATGGAAAGTTTTGTTTCTTTGCTTTCAGCCATAGGCTGCTAGCACTTCTGCACAGGAGTACAGGACAGACAAAAACCAGAACTGCAAAACCATCAGGCTGAAAGCCAGTTGCATAAGCTGACAGAAAAGAGGTCTCCATCTTATTGTAGACCAGGTCCGACGAGGTGTTAGACAACCACAAATCCTCAAGGTAATTAAGAATGACCACAACAAATCCTAATTCCTTTAGAAAGGAATGGAAAATCCACGTTTTTGCCACAGGCTTCCTTTCTTTTAAAGAGCACGGGAACAAAAGCTGGACATGCTGCTCCATTTGAGGGCTGGTGGTATTTATTCTCCGTGTGCTCAGAAACTGTCATGTCAAGGGAAATTTGACCGATCAATCTAGCTGGCTTTTCTGTAGTTTCAAATGGTCTGTTTGACAGAAGAGTGTGAGAATTTGAGGCTTCCCAAGGGCCAAATCTGTCTGCTGGTATAAAGTGATGTAGCTTATCCAGCTAAGAGACCGGGCCTCTGGATCACCAGGAGCCCCTGTCGTACAGCCTGCCGTTGCTAACTTTGGGTGTTGGCCGTGTTCATCTTTATGTCATGCCACGTCAAGGTTTTCAGAATGACACGTACTGATGGGTTTGTTGTTCTAAAGGGTGGTGGTGTTACAGGCACAAGTTCTACTGGAGCAATCTCCTTTCAGAGCTGCACAAGTTGTCAAATGGAAAGTCACCTAAGAATTAGCATGGAAAAAAACAGAAGTAAGCAAACAAAAAACCTCATATATTTGTATTTGCAGTGAGAGGGCCTCTCTCCTCCCATTTCTGCTGTCATTGTTGTAGAATGGCATTCAACAACACTAACTCATTAACCTCCAAAGAGAGGGAATGTTAATTTGGGTGGCAGCATGGAAAGATGCTGGCAAAACTAGTACGAGTTAAGAAATAGATTTGACTAAGCAACATAGTGTCAGAGACAATTCATAAACTGTTCCATGAGTTCATGTCTCTTACCTTCTCCTCTTCCTCTGTGTTCCATCTCAAAATAGCAAGTGCCTATCCACATCCCTGGGAAGCAGCAACACACATACCTGTCAGTAATACCAGAAGTCTAGCTGTCTCCAAAAAGTCTAAGAACCACCCATTGACTCACAGGGCTCCCAGATGCCAATCAACCTAGGCAATTAGGTATCCTAATTTTCCTCCTACCTACTCTAGTGAGCTAATGTACGTGAGGTGATTTCCATTGGAACTGTCTCATTCTTTATCTTTGACTCCAGCTAAAAAGGAAGATCAGACCAATCCATAATTTGCTGAAAAGTCTGTGGGATCCCCAAACCAATAAGTTACTCAGATAACCTTTGGGCTTACGACAACAGCCACGAGAACTTCAATAGTGACATCTATCAAAGAATCAAAAGCAGAAACACTAGCAGATAAATAGATACAGAATCATACTAGATGCCATATGAGGTCTGTAGTATCAAGCAAAAGAGATAAAGGAGTCACCTATCGAATCCAAGGAGAAGAGATGTTAAAAAGAAGTTTGGAGAGGAGATGTTGAGATTTGGTCAGCCACGTGGCCAAGGTCATGGTTTGAGAAGCTTATGTGATGCATTTTGATGTGCTATAGTTTTACAATGTCATCTTTGTCATCTCCTTTCTTCATAAGAGCAAAGTTATTTACAAGTCATCTGCCTTCTGCAACCAGAAGGAGTGATCACTGGGCAGCTGATGCATTCTCCAGAAAATACGGTGAGAGCAGACCCCAGCATGGAAACCCAGCCAATGTATATTCTATCCAGAAGTCTCTTGGCAATGTGCTCTCCAACAATGGCAAGGACTAGATGCTTCAAAAGAAAGGTGCAAAAACCTTCCACGCACTTTACTCCACTAACAGCAGAGACATACTCTGATCTGCTATTAGGTTTCACACTGATCTCTAAATCTTTGTGATTCTTTTAAGCCTAGAAACTTCATTCCCTTTCCAATTAAATTTATAGGAGTTTATAGCTTGATGTTTTCCATAGGAATACCCAGTCCATTTAGGCATATATGCATTCCCCAAATCAAGGTAACTAAGCATTTAGCTAACAGTGAAGATACACCTATGTATTGTTTGACACAACTTTTTATGCCACAATGATTTATGCATTTTTCTTTGTTGTTCGCAAGTCAAAAACTGCAAACAGAAATGTCAGAGTACTCTAACGTGCCCCCTTCTCCTGCCATCAGACACACACAGGCCATTTCAGCTTTGTGCTGCCATTTCCTCTTGCTGCTCTCCTGTTCCTCACAGAACTTCTGACAGTCTGGCTGGGGCAGGATACGAGTCCGTCATTCATCCTCCTTACAAATCAGCTATGCCACTGTGGAATTTTTATTGGCCATAAATACTTTATTGGCTAGATTAATATGATTTAAAGTGTTGCACCTAGTAAATACTGTGTGCTATTTGCTTTAGCAATACCTGTGGAAAAGAGCAACCTGGGGACCCAGTCAGTGTCGGGACCAGTGGAAGTAGGGGATCTGAAGGACTAGAGGGGGGCCTGGATGAAGAATGATCTGAGGTTGGTCTTGGAGGGAGGTCCACGTAGTGAAGGGACTCTCCACTGGTGCGTGCTGCTACCATGTGTTGTAATGTTCCACTTCACTGACTGTCAAAGCTTTCGACAACCTCACCTGCTGACTTGTGACCAGGGGATCCCTTTCAACACAGGGAAAGTCTGCTGAGGAAAAGAAAGAAAGAAATACTTTTAAAAAGAAATAAACGGTGGTTGGTTTTCTGGTGGTCTCATTTCTATTGCCTACAGATTTGCTGTTGGAGTCCCGCCTTCATTGTAGAGGTCAAAGCTGATGTGTGTTGTTATAGGATGCAAGACGGGGCTTACACCTGCTTCAATGATTGTCAGAATAATTGGAGAGGAAAAGGCATATTAATGAAAAGATTTTTATAGTTTTGTAAAGGCACATGGATTCCTGGCCCAAAGAGAAAGAAGAAAAGACCAATTTACTCCAGAAAGTGAACTGAGAAAAAGTAAACAGGACAATATGCTGAGGACCATCTGTCTTCCTTTCCCTGCCAAATGTTTGCTCACAACAACTAGGAAAAAGTGACCAACAGGGACTGAGGACGTTCATTTCAGACAAAATCAGCATGTTCAACTGAAAACCTATCGGAAATCGCAGCCCTCCTGTCCTATGTCTCACGGGACTGTTCGCTGTCACTAACATGTTTCTGAGCCATGGGGGCCGAAGGGGCACTGGTGCGTTCTACACTACTTGATATTGCACAAAGACTTTTTGCTTCTTATTTCTTGGATGATATGCCAGGAAAAAAAAAAAAAAAAAAAAGAAAATACAAATGGAAAAGTGGCTGAACCATTTCAAAAAATGGCACCAAAAGACCTGGCTGTTAAAATACACAAATGGAAGAGGGTGCACAAATTATATCGCCTTGTCCATTAGCTCATCTTCTTTAATGGACAAAGGCTGTCAAGAGGAAAGTCAAACATGCTATGATATACCTCGGATGGACAACTGTTTTATTTAAAAGTTTTCTTGTGATTCCCTAAGTGGGTTTTCTGTCCGCTTCCTTACTTCATGAAATACTCACTGCATGCCTGTGTCCCAATAGGTCAGGAAATCCTGAGCATGGGGACTTTGTAATTGTTTCTTCATTCACTACCACCATCTCCCTCCACAGTTTGTCTGACAGAAGACAAGCAGATGTGGAGACAGGAGACAACCCCTTTTTCTTCCTTACCAATCAAATCTAAAGATCACCCAGGTGTACCATGAAACGGGCTGTTTTCATAAAAAAAACTCTCAGTCTTCCCAAACCCAGCGAACCTTTAGAGACAGCTGAGCCAGAAAACTTCTCATCAGCAGTATCCCAACTGTAAAACACATGAAACCCAGAAAAGGAAGGTTGAAAAAGAGAAAGAAAATGTGACATATACTAGAACATACAGTTGCAATATCCATTAAAAATAAAAATAACACAGTAGAGAGGTATTTCTAGGGCCAGACAAGCACAAGCTTCATTAATTCCTTATGTCACAATGAAGAAGTAAAGGCAAACTTTCTGCAACGCATAGGAGCAAAAACTGCATTGTGTAATGATGATAAAATATTGCCATCTGTTGGCATCCTGTGCAAGCAGATCCATATACACTCAGTGTTTATTTTGCTTGTGTACAGTGAGAGAAGAGATGGTATACTAAAATGACTAGAATGCCAAAACCCCAGTAATTTCAAAAGACAACTTTTTTCTTTTTTTTTTTTTTTTTTTTTCTTTAGGGATACAGGATTTTCATCTCCCTCCACTCCTTCCCAACACAGGTTTGGCCAAGTCCAGAATCTGTATTTCCAGGGTTCAGGGTCTGCACTTTGGAAGATGTCTATCCAGAAAACAGCCCCTCAGAGAGAAGCACTTTAATATTATTCTTCAATACAAAATCAGATTGCTGCAACCAGCTGAAACACTGAGGAAAGATTCAAGAAGGTAGAAAATGATCATCTCCAGTGAAATGGAAGAATCATAGAATCATGGAATCATAGAATCATAGAATGGCAGCACAAAGGATCTTCTTCCCCTGCTATTGTATAGGTCCCCCGAAGGCAGAGCAGAAGGCAACTGGCTTTATTGAAAGGGGGGGAAATTCGGAGTGCCAGCGCACTCACCCATGCAATGAGGCAGGTTTCAGGAAAAAACAATAAAACTGCCTGCTGTTTCTTCCAGTTTGAGATAGAGAAACCCCTTTTCGTCAGGCATTCCACATGATCTCAGTGCCTGGCACGCCAGGAAAGCGCATTTCACGCAACCGTGGGGATTTCCAGTCTTGCTACGGGGCCCCTTGCTGGAGATTGTAGAGGGATACCATGAGACAGACGGTATCCTAAGGCCTTGACACCCACATTATAATTCTCAAAATATCAACAGCACAAGCCCTGTATCAGATCCACAAACCTCAGGGCTTGGTTACCAACCCCAATGACTCAATTCTGTTAAAATACTGAACCTACACTTGAAGATACGCAGCTTGAAAGCTGAAGATAAGAGAACCAACCTGCAGAACACCACCTAACGCTTCATATGTTGTCTCACAGGAAAAACACCTGAATGCCTTCATGCTATTGCAGAAACCTTGTGCTGAATGGATAACTTTGGTTCTGAAGCCTGCTTCCATGTTCATCCCAACCACATGTCTGTCCTCAGCCTCTTCCGTTCGACATCTTCAGCTGAGGGCTCCAAAATGTTGTTAACCATCAATCACTTGCATTCACTTCTCTGGTATCAGGATAAACACCATCTGCCTGACTTTTACAGCATCACCTTGCAAGAGAAAATCAACTTCCAACTGAAAGGTTCTTGTTTGAATAGGAAAGACACAGGGTGGGCAAGCAAAAGAGCATTATCTTCCTGGCTAGAAAAAGTGAAATTATGTTTTACTTGGAAAGAAAACCAAAGTAATAGAAGATGATGATGGTGTCTTGTTCCTGGCTGGAAGCTATGATGATAATGGGCAGGCAAAAAAAAAAAAAAATAAAATCTAAGATTCGTACAATTTTTTAAAAAACATTTATGATTTTAAAATGTGTTCCAAAAATATAATTAAATATTTTTTCTTCTATTTGAGTTAGACAATCTGCTTCAGATAATCAGGTTTTTGCACTGAGAGTCGTAAGAGAAGAATGCCTTGCAATTATTTTTCTGTGAAAAAAGTGTTATTCAAGAAAAAGTTGAGGTGTCTAAGTAAAATTTTAAACAAAATATTGATGGTGCAGACATTTATTTTATTCTAAGAAACTGAACACATGCTAAGTTATCCTTTTGCAGTTTTGCAAAAATAATTCTTATCAATTCTTGCAGCCATTCCCATAGATTTAATTCTAAGCAAAATTTGATGATTTCACTATTTCCCTCAGAAAAATACAAAACCTAATCTCCTCCATCTGCTTTTAGTTTTAGCTAAAAATATGTCTAAAACAAGAAGTGATGCTTCAGAAAAATATTCCTTCAAAAAAAAAAAAGAAAATAAAAGAGTTCTGGATAAAATACAAAGATGCCTGACAGTCTTCCCATCCCACAAAAGCCTGAGATTTCAAAAACATCTTTTCTTTGCATTAGGAATAAATTTTTTACAGAAAGAGAAAAGACCCACCCAAGAACATATAATAGCCCAGTGGTCAAATCTCTCGCTTGGGACCTCGGGTATTCCAGTTCAAATATTCTCACTGTCTCTTAGAGATGTGTCTTACTGTCAAAAGCCAGGAGCTGTCCTGGATCTGGGAAGCTTTGGTCAAATAGATACATTCCTCCAAAAAGTTGTGGTTTGATGAATCATGATGAAAAAGTTTCCTCCAGAAAATCTCAACTCATTGTAGCTACTTTGCCTAAAAAGCCTCTCCATTTTTCAGCTAGAGGCAGATCCTGCCGCTGGGCACTCAGGGTGGCCAAAGTGTTTCAAGGTAACAGAAGCGATCACCTGTCCCTAAATTCATCTCTACAGGTAGAATTAGAACCTCAAAAAATTAGTATGCTTCTGTGAGTCAAACTCCTTCCAAGGGAAGCGATCCAGCTCCTATCACTGCTCCATTGTCAGCAGCTGAAACATTAATGGCAGGGAGCAAGGACTGGGGGTGAAATTACCATTTTTGACTGACACGTTGGCTTTTGGAAATCTGGAGTTTGGCTCTGTC
This sequence comes from Pterocles gutturalis, assembly GCF_000699245.1. Lineage (NCBI taxonomy): Eukaryota > Metazoa > Chordata > Aves > Pterocliformes > Pteroclidae > Pterocles > Pterocles gutturalis. The sequence continues at coordinate 183,547 of NW_010133054.1, read as the reverse complement.
ACAAAAAGATCTCATCAGGCAAAGAATGCACCAGGGTGCGGCTGAACTTGCAGGTAACAGGCACTTTCTCCACTGCTTCCCTTTTATTTTTAGACACATTAGCTGAAATGTCACATTTACTACAAGACACGGGAGTCTGGACTCTCCTGTTAGCATTGAGACTGTCAACAGGTTTTTTTTTTTTTCTTTTTTCTGCTTGCTTTGAAGTAAAACCAGTAATTAAGGAGGGCTGGCTACATAGGCTGAGGAATCCATATCTTGGCTATTAGTGTGTTACTACTGTGTTACTACTAATAATAGTATATCTAAATTGTCTACAGAGACTTTTGTTGGAATTAAATTAGTAATCTGAAGAAGATCGAATTCTTCTCACGTCCATTACAGATTAAGTCATCTTTCTTCTTGTTGTTGAAAAACAACACACAAAGACGGTAAGTGCCTTGACCAGCCTCATCACATGAGCTAGCAGCAGAGCTGGAAATGCGACTCGGGAGTTTTTGAGGCTACATTCAGAAGGGCTTCCCATGCTACAAGGCTGAAGGCTGTGATGCTTAACTAACTCTCAAACATCTGGCTGCTGGCATGGGATCTACGAGCTTGCATTGTGCTCCTTAAATAATGTCCATTGTCAGAAAAGCCCCTGAGGACAAGATTCAACCCAACCAGTTGGTTCCTGGGTCCTGAAGGAAAGCTGCGGCTCTTGCAGTATCTGGCACAGGGCGTTGCTGCCTCGTGCCCTGGGCACCCTCCCAGGACAAGCTGAGGGGGTAGGGGGATGTTTGCATCCTGAATGGCAACGAGCCGTATGTATGAGCACAGTGCCAAGCTGCTACGCACAGACAAGACAGTGTCTGGGCAGCAGCGAAAATCTGGTGCCTGGGGAGCTCTAGTACCGGTGGAGTTCAAGCATCCTGAGCGTTCATGGGCAGAGTAGGACTGTTTTTTAGGAAGCCAGTTTGGGATGCAGATGGAATACAAAAGCCTGAGCCTCATGGTGTATCTGATCCACTCTGTTTTCTTAATCTGATATTTAGTTTCCACTATCACTTCCCCCAACTTGACACATTTTTAACCTTTAAAGTGAGAAAAGTCTAATATTACAGGTGTTGGAGTGTCCGCTCTGTATGAAGGGATAGCTTCCAGGTAACCGAGCACACCTGGCACGGCTGCCTGGATAAAGCACGGGTTGGTACTTCCACTCAACACAAGTGGGCACCCAACAAAGGAGCTGTGATACTGATGCTTGCAGAGCAGAGCAGTGTGCTGGGGATGGGAATGCTGGGCTACCTTGAACCACATCAGCGGAACAGGTGTCAGCAGCTCAAGGTATGTACAAACTGTATTTTTTTTTTGTTTGACATTTGCTTTATGACCCTCCCCAACTCCTTAACTCCTGCTTGATCTCAACAAGCCCAAGGCTGATCTCAGAGTTGCACATTCATAAAGCTTCAGTGGAGGTGACATTCGTGATTTAAATTAAAAATATAAATGGGGTTATTCCATTTTGCAAACCTCTCTCTGAGCAGACTGGCTACTTGATGTTCTTAAAAAGGTGGGGGGAATTCACTTGGTAAATTTTCTGGTCAATTCAGTTTACCTAAATCATTCCTTTGTACAAAAACCTGGGAAAACATAGCAGAAAATCAACTTCAGAGGATGTGGTTATCACGAGATAATCAGGCCCTGGGGAAATCAGACTGCACCTGGCTCTGCTGTGCCTTGTTGTGCCCTTGGAGAATGATTAACTCCAGAAGCCACACACCCCTTCCACCCCCAGTCCCAGTGCAAAAACGAACCACTGTCCTCTGATTCTTCCCTGTCATACTGCCCATCGCTGCACAAGTGACAGTCATCCACAAAAACCAATATTTGAGCAGTGGCACGGGAAGGAACATGCTCATTTACATTTGCTTGACCAGCAAAATATCTCTTCCCAAACAGCTTATTTAAACCAGAGCTTAGTGTAATGAGAAGCAGACACAGCTCTTCTGGTTTCCAGTATGATTCAAACTTCCACTGTCTTGGGTGGACCCACCAGTATGTCAGACATCTACAGTTTGCCACCTGTGCTGGAAATACAAGTGTTGCGCTGAAGCAGGAGATGGGAGTGACAGCCTCTCCCTGGCTGAAATTTTGCATTGTGATCCTTCTATGTTTAAATTTAGAGTTCCGTAATGGGAATGCATTACCCAGCTATTACTGGCCAAAAATGAAAACCAGATCAATGCAATTTTAGTTCCCAGCTGAGCCATGACTTCAGCTGAAACAAAACTGCACTGACTTGACTTCCTGAGATGGATCCTGGAGAACGGAATAAGAAGGGTTTTCTAGCAAACAAGGTCTGCAGACCATAAGGCTCTTGAAGCAACGACAGTTACACGAGGGTGGGTGGTGAAAAATGACAGACAGAATTAGATCTATATGGAGCAAAGGAAGGAGAGGGGAGGAGAGACAGGGGAGCGGAGCATTTTGGATATTTTGACACTTGACCCATGTCTGCTTCTCCCAAGGAAAAATCTCAGCTACCTGTAATACTGGTGCTGTTGGCACAATGCACACCTCTTTTGCCTCTGGAAATCTGGAAAGTGGTCTAAAGGGAAAATATTTTTATTGGAACTCATCAGTTGACACCTAAGCAAGGTGGAAGTAGATCTGACACCTTTTGCTTTGAGCCTCTTGGCAACTGCATCTCCTTCCTGTTTTTGTGCACAGCCCAACATGCCCTAACCAGTGACAGCGAGGATGGCTCACCGCAATCCCGCCAGCTCCCCTGACCTGGAGTCAGGAGTTCTGTCCCCCTCCTCTTCAGCCGGGCATTAAGAGAATTAATTTGACTCTTCACCTTCACATCTAGTGGAATTCATTTCAAAAGCTGCTACGTTTGCAAGACAATGACACCCAGTACCCAGTACGTACGTTGCAGGCAGAAGGAAGGTAAAGCTGCTCAGCACAGAGACCAGACACCTGACGGGTGCTGGAGCGTGACTGGCATTTTCTTGCAAGACTCATCATGAGAGATGTTTTTCACATGCCAGCCACCCTGAGTTTCCCCGCCTCACATACTTCAACTGACATAGTGTGCTTTGGAAAGGCGCCAGATTCTATTAATTAAACTATTATCTCCTCTCTATTTTTTTTTTAAACATTGGTTTATTGAAGATCTCATAGCTCTGAGGAATCCATTGTTTATTTTAATTAGAAACAAGGATTTGTCTGGAAATATGTATGCGACGCTAGCTTCAATAACCGTGCTGTGGCTGGATTTTTGTAATATTCCCAGGTGAAAATTAAAATGTTGCTAGCATGAAATTAAGGTCACAAAAGTATCTTTCATTTCAGCATGAACCTAAAAAAAAATCAGAAAATGTCCAGTTAAGACAAAAGTGAAGATCAGCCTCCTTACACATAAGTTTATTAACTGAAATTAGTTACCTCCAGGACACAAGTGTACAATCATCACTATAAATTTAACAGGATTTCTTTGCTAATTTGACAGATGTAATGAAGAAAAAAATTAAATTAGTACTCTACCCTGACTTTACAGTCAAGTGTTTGCACATGCTTGTGCTTCTGATGTTTAGGATCTTGCTAAATGCATTACTGGCCATGAAACAAAAGCTATTGCTACTCTCTGGTCTTAGTCACTGTAGTTATTCTATAATTAGACAGGCTCCTTAGCTACTCTAAAGTCTTCAAAAATCTGCAGAAGCCCCCCTCTTCCTCAAATGCCTGGGTTAGGTGTGCTGCTTCTTAATCATGGCTGATCCTATTCTATGATTCTCGCCATCCCCCTTCGTGCTTTAGGATTTCTTTATCCCACTTGTCAAGCACAAGAGGGATGCGTGCATCCCAGGATGGCCAATTCTACAGGCACAGCTTCAGAACTGTTAAAATGTTTGAGATGGATGCACAGAATCCAGGAGCTGAGTTTCATGGTAAAGGCAGCTCCTAACAGCACACTGAGATTAACCTCCTTGTCAGGCAGGGAAGCCCTGTACCATACTGGCCTCTTGCTAGATGTTTGCGTTTGCCTGATGAGCTGTCTAGTTTTTGGAACTGGCTTTAGAGTAGAACAGACAATTTCTTCATACCGGTTATCAATCACTTTATACAGTTTTTAATCCATCCTCTTAGCGAAGTTCATTTGGGGGTGAAACTACCATACCTCCAAGGGAACATCTTACTGCTCACTTATTTTTTTTTTTTCTCCCTTAAAAACCCTGAATGTTGACGTAGAGAATTCTCTGAAAACCACAAATACACATTTGAAGAGTTTCATCTAGTCTTGGCTCAGTCTTAGCATTTCAATTACCAGAGAGAAGAAAGGAAGGAGCATGAATGAAAGATTGCCACTTAGGATCTTGCTACTTAGCAGAATGACTGATCTGTACTGAAAAGGGTTAGATCCGTTTCTCTGGGAAGAGACAAAGAAGTTACAATTAGTAGCCATAGCATCAACTAAGAAAGGCAAGTTGGTTTTGTTTTGTGTTTATTCCATAATATCCACAAGCACAATAAGCTCCACGTATTGTAAACTATCAGACCCTGCCTCTCCCTCTTCTTTTCCTTAGGGTGCGATGAGTGTTCTGCCTGGGAAAGTGACTCTGCGATGCTGCGAGTTTTGAATTCTGCTGAAGGTTGGAGCAGAGGCAGTTTTTCAAGGCAGGAGTTATTGTAAAATGAACAAGCTTGCTCTCCACTTTCAGCTCTGTTTGCAGTCTGTTCTTTAAAACTCCTTCTCTTGACACATGACTGTGATATGCATGCGAAGCTTTCTGAGGAGACATTGTCTGTATTCTCTTTGACTACTGTGGTGCACACAGACAGATAAGTTACACTTAGAAATACATTTGGACTCCCCATCAGAAATTTCCCTCTGTATGTGAAGGCAATCTGCTCAAGGAAAAAAAAAATGCTGACTACGAGCCTTTCCTACAGCTCTGCAAGGGAATAACCTTGTTATCAGTAGAACAGAAAGATGGAGAGGGACGAATGCCCCGACTGCAGAAAGAAGCATCTGCAAGGTTTGGGTACCACTGGCTTGGCTTATCCTCAGCCTAGAGCAGGCTCTGAAACCCACCAAAGAGATGCTAAAACTAGTTTTGAAGAACAGCTACCAGTAGTAGCAATTCCATTTGGCATGATAAGAACAGAAAGAACTTATTACCTGTATTTCCATTGCAGCTCAGACCATCATGTAATATGAACAGCAAAGACATGCCTCGATCTCAGGGTCTTTACTCACCGAGGTAAGTTTTGGATGGGAGGTGAAGCATGAAAGACTACACAAGACTTCCCACTCAAATTGTTGCAACCACAAATTCAATTGATACTTGAAATATTACCTTTCTGGACAAATACTCTAATAAAGTCCTAGGAAACAATACTGAAATGCAGTTACTACCACAGCACTGCAGCAAATGCAATTTTAAGCCTCGGTGATGTAAATCCTGGCTTCCTGTCTTCATCGGGTTTGAGTCTCTATTAGATATGACTTTCAAGGACTCTTTCTAAATACGCTGGACTGTTCTGCTGACTCATCTCCAAACCAGACCAGGTGGGTCCCATTAACTCCAATTCAGGATGTTAAAATACGGAGAACGTCTCCACAGTCAGCCAAATATTTTGGCAAGGAAAAACCCTGGAAAGGAGCCAGTTCAGGAAGCAGCTCAGGATAATAAGGGTTATATTTGTTGGTGAAGTAAAGGAAAACCCCAAGGTGGAGAGTGATTTGGGTGACTCAACTTGCTTACAATGTCCCATAACTGCAATGGGCCCAAGCCATTGTGTTTCAATTCACATCTAGTCCTGAATATCTGGTTGAAAACAGATAATCAGGGTATGGAATTCAGAGCAACCATTAAAGTGCTATAACTTTAAAAAGAAGATGGGAGAAAGTTGTTCCTTTCCAACCACATTGCTATGAATTTGATTCCAGCTAACTCTGGGGTTTTCCTATCATTTTTGAGAAAGATCCAATCACTTTACTTTCAGTTGAAAAACTGACTACTAAAAATGAGCTGAATGTTTTTTCTTAAGTCAGTTGGCCAGATGGTAAAGAAGTACAGTGAGCTTCCCAGACTGAATAAAAATTTGGAATGGTCTAGAAATCAGTTTAGATTTTTTTTTTAATTAAGGGGGTAAATTATTAAGTATGTTTCTGTTTCTTTGGAGAAAAATTAGAAGAGAGAATAGTTGAAGATGAAAGAATTAAGTGTAGGAGCCCACAGCTCTGTTTTACTATTTTGTAGTCTTATTCTTATACCACAAGAATTTTGCAAAGCATTCCTCAAGAGCAAGCTATATTAGATTAGAGGTTGATGAAGAAGAATTGAGGACAAAGTTCCACTGCATCCTGGCTGGCCACCGGTCTGAAATCCTTAAGTAACGTCCGTTTCCATAGCTGATGATATAAATGAGAGGGAAGCAACTAGAACAGCTTATAAGTGCCTTTGACTCAACAACCCAAAAGGCAAAGCTTTTGGCTTAAGTCTGGAGTGATCCTGGAAACCTCATTTTTTAATCTAGAATGAGACATTTCAACTGGCTTGTAACTATGCTACATTAATAAACCTGGATCTGCTAATATAACATCTCTTCTAGAGTAGAAATGGTAAAAATGGCAATGGTTATTTATGCTTTCCTAGAACATCACTGTGTCTTTTTAATAACGGGCTTCCTTCTAAATGTAGGGCTCTTCAGTGATTAGCATTTCGAGGTAAGCTGTAGGCATACAGGTAATTTTGGAGCTTTAAGTTTTGCAGTTTATGGAGCTTTTTTTGCTTCCCTGTCTTTTGAAAGTGACTATTTATGAAATCATTAGCTAAAAAGTACTAGAAATGCCGCTGGTATTGCTTGTACTGCTGCCTTTCAGCTCCTCTGTAATTGGAAAAGCTGGTGAATCCAGATCTGCAAAGGACAGGCAGACCTGTCTGATTTACCAGAAATACTTGTAGTGGCTAAAGCTGTGACACCTCATCCCAGCCAAACCATCACTCACTCAGTTCCCAGCCATGAAGGAGTTTCACCTGAAGAGTGAGGCTGGGTGAGAAACCTTTTCACTCATGCACCAAGTACTTCCCAGTCCCAAATTCAGCAGATACAGAGGATTTCCAGCTCTACCTCCGGTTTCAAGTGAAAGACTGTTTCCATCTTTTCTCATTCTGTTTTCCCCACGTACATATATACCAAAACACCAAAACTGGACAAAACCCTTTTTCAGGTGAGGCCCCAGGTGCAATTCCTCCATTTTTGTCACTTCACCTAGATGTTTCCAACACATAAAGACAGCTTCTAGCACTGTAAATCTTGAAACAATTTTCTTTTCCATTCATCTCTTGAATGTAAAGAGGGTGAGTAATCCTTCCTAACAATTGAGACCAGCTTATATCCATAGCAAATAGAAACACAATCCCAGTAGCCATGTACTTGCCATTTGACAAGATATGACATATCTGACACAATATCTGCTGTTTTGTTCAGTCTGGCAGACTATCATTTCCTTGCAGAGCTTCAGTAATAAATTTACAGACCCATTTAAAGCTCTCCCTCGGGGGCTATCGCACAAGGAAAGTGATGCCTTACTCATAAAGTTAAGGATACTTGAAACAGAACTGAGCTCCTGTGGAGCCAGTGGATTTAAATTGCATCACTGTAAAGACAAAAACAAACAAACAAATAAAATCCTCTGCTACACAGAAAATCATGTATATATTGCATAGGATAGCTGTTCAACAAAGATTAGCCTTTTCTTCACTCTAAATATGATACTCTTTCACCTACTTAGAGAACTAAAAGAGAAAAAAGCAATTTTCAGGAGAGATTACAGTGAAACCACAAATTCTGCCAGTTCCTTCAGTCTTTTAAATTCATTCAATGATTTACTTATTTTTATGGCAAAATCATCAGTGATTCATTGCTTATTCTGTTCCAGAAGAGAGATATCCAATGCTCTAGCATGACAAATTCCAAAGAGAAAACTATTTTAACTTGCTTCGTTTTTATGTAACTCCTGTTCTCATCTATTGCAAGCACAAGGAGTGCTTTGGTAAAAGTTCAGATTAAGAGGACAAATGGAGTTTTACTGTGGCAGGACTGGGTCCAATAAGCCTAGTTTTCCATTGATAGGGACATAAGCACATGCTTTGCTTTAACACAGCTTTAGGTTATGTATCTGAAATCATGACACCAAGGAATGTCTTTAAAAGGAGAGGTGCAATAATTTCAAATAACAATAATAATGGTAATGTCAGAGGTCTCCCTATTTTTTTAATACATGGGAGTGACCTCACAAAGCTGGAGGGCATTATATGAGACCTTAATCTTGCCCAATATTTTAGTAATTTTTACAATAGCTGCTTCTCCAGACTGAGACTTAACAGATTTGAAGAGCTCTTTCTTTGATTTTTTTTTTCTCCCCAATAAAGCCTTCCAAAACGAGTTTACCAAGATAAATGCTGAGAAACAAACAAAACTGAACAATCTCTCCTGTCATCAAGTGTATTGAACAAGAGGTTATAGCAGCCAAATAGAGAGGGAGGATCAGGCAGAAGTCTCCCATGCCTAGGGTCAGCGTAGGCACAGATTTCTCTAGACTTCAGAAAACTTTGACTCCTTCTTCACCTACTGGGGCCAACACAGCTTCAAGCTTGTTGTGATCTACACCTACCCCTGCCATGCACATTTGTCTCCCAGGTAGGTTATTTCCATTTCACAGAATTTACTCTTACTGTTGGTTTAGCTTTTAGACAAACTCTTGTTTTTTCCAAGGCTGCTAGGAACCACTGACTAGTTCCTCTACAGGTTTTCCCAGATCAAAATGTCATCCACACAAACCTTTGTACCTTCTCTGCCATCAAACAGTTGTTGTATTTTCCTTTGAACACCTCAGGTGTTGAACATAACCCAAAGGGCAGCCTGAGGAAACAGCGTCTCCCCAAGGGGGTGTTGAATGCACAGAAATGTGTGTTGTATTTTTCTAAGGGCACCTGCCAGAACCCTGCTGACACATCAAGCATAGAAAAATATTTGCCATCAGCCATCTCTTCCAGAATTTCTTTGCCTTTTTACATGGATATTTAGTTCATTTGGGTCTATATGTAAACAAAATGCTACACAATGTACGCCTACCCTGACAGCACATTGATGGAGAAACAGCAAGAAGTTAGAAAAACGGCCAGGTTCAGCTTTCGGTTCTCTCCCCTCAGCAGGAGGAAACTCTGTCCAAGAAGCATCACTAAGGAGAGGCTGAGTTGTTTCAGGTCTCTACTCTTTTCCCCAAAGGCTGCCTTCAAGCTCTTCCTTAGCTGCTGAGGCTTCTTGTCCTTACAGTAATTCACTCCCTGAAAATCATTATCACTATTTTCTATGTTGTTACTGCAAATTGTTTACTTTAAACGGTTTGTTAGCTCATACAATTCCTTGCTGGCAAGAAATGACCAACAGCTTAGTTTTGCCCATTTAACTTTTCTGTGGTCTGGGGCTTTTTTTTTCCAGTATGAATGTCATTATTCAAAATCATTATCACTATTTTCTATGTTGTTACTGCAAATTGTTTACTTTAAACGGTTTGTTAGCTCATACAATTCCTTGCTGGCAAGAAATGACCGACAGCAATGCTTAGTTTTGCCCATTTAACTTTTCTATGGTCTGGGGCTTTTTTTTTCCCAGTATGAATATCATTATTCCTGGCTCCTTCCTATCAAATTCCTTGCGTTTGTAGCCAAACTATAATGAAGAAATGTCCTATTGACTTTCAGGTCAATAGTCTATTCATCTTCTGCTGCAACACTTTCTGTCACCTATGTGAAGAATCTGTTGATATCATACATTCCCCAATTCGTAATAGAGAATCTCATGTTCAGAATTAAATAGGACTAAAACCACAGAAGCAAAGGGTATTATTTGCACAAAGAATTCAACCATGAAAAAGGCGCATCAAAATAGAGAAAGGACTCTTACACTTCTGGATGACTCAAGAGATGGGGCATTAAAAGGAATGAGAAAAACCACACAAAGAACTCAGAGGCTTATCTGAGGAGGACCACTTAAAGAATGGATACACGAGAGGTCACAGCCTGAAGGCAACAAATCTTAACTGGCAAAGACAACTCATACCATGAGGGAGCCCTTTTTGAGGCAGAAGCTGTAGAGAACAAGGTGATAACAGCAAAGCTCTCCAGTTCCACTTTGTTGAATAAAGGCTGGGATGCATTTATTTGCTCCTAGGTTGCACCAACATAATAGGACTGGAAGTAACTCAGCTTTTCACCTACAACTAACCTCAGCTGGAACTGCAACACTCTATTCTGGACACAAACTCCAAAGAAGAATCAAGAGTATAATGTGTTTGCAATTGTCTAATTTTTGAAACATCTATATTTTCCTCGGGTATTAAAAGACATGTATTTTCTTCTGCAGGCAAATGCATGACATATGGCCTACTTTTTCCCTTCAGAAAAGGCATAATGCCATCACTGAGCCATGATTGCACAGTTGTTAAACAGCAGGGATTATCGGGCAGGACAATATTAAGTGGTATTTAACAGCAAGACCAAAGTTCCTTGTCAAACGCTTGACTTAGTGTTCCTTGATTGTTAGCATCCCAGCAATGAGACCTTTTGCACTGAACCATTTTTCATTTTGACAACAAACTACCGCAGCTATCCAATGTTGCCTTGCTGGAGCTGACAGCAAAGTATTTTTGTGGCAGAAATATTACTATGTAGTGGGGTTCAGGGCTGGAGGATAGACGGTTTTATCCCTTTCTTTTCAGAGTGCAATGGCATTCCAAGCAGTAGGTGTCCTGAGTCACTGCCTGGCTAATGTACTCAGTATGATCCTCTGTCTAGTCATAACAATGGTGGAAAAAAAAAAAAGAGAGAAAAAGAAAATCAAACCCTTGATGTAATTGTTTAAATTACAGACTACCTTCTTTTAGATGCATCTTAATGAAGACATATGGTGAGAGATGAGGGGATAGGGAAGGAAGGTTGAATTACCGATTTAGGGGTGAATTTCCAAAAGGTTTTTAGAGAATCTGACGTGCCTTTAAACATCCACTGAAGCTGTTTTTATTAAAGCACTAAACCCAAGAGTGCTTATGAAAGTTATAGTGTGATGTGAGCAAAAGGCAGGAAATAAAGGGGAAAAAAAGGAGAACTTAATGAAGGTTTAATCTTCAAGGGAATATGGACTTCAAGACTGTAAATCTAATGGAATGGTCCTATATCCTCATGTCAAAAGCTGGCATCTTATGCCAGCAAATTTAACATTTTCAGTTGAGAAATCTAGTTTTAAAACCAGCTATTTATTCTGTTAAAAGATGAGATGTGGTAGCTGGAGAAAGCTAAGAATCATGTTATTTTCAAGGGTCCTTCCTACTGACAGATTTATTAGGGAGTTTATCACTCCTTTTCCATCCTTTTCTGTACATACTCCCTCTGCACTTCCAGGCTGGAAAATTTCCATTAAAAATCCTGAAAATTTGATTGTGAGGTACTCTGGAAACAGACATAAGAGCATACTGTTTTTCAATGTAAGAGAAACAAACTTAGCAGTTTACTATATTTCTGATATTTATTTTTAAATTCCTACATTACTTTAGCTTCCCTTTTCTTCATGTTTCTCTTTGAAAAGGAAAGCAATAGCCCACCTTAAAATCACTCTTTTAAAGCAATTCCAGCAAGATTCCTGGAGAAGCAGTTGCATTAATACTAAAATTTAATCTACAGTTTTACTCTTTTTGCCTTACCTTATTTAAAAAGGAATTGTTTTGACCTGCCTACCTAGAATGTTTGTGGCTTTGAGACAGCAGCTGGTGCCCATTCAAACCTTTCAGAAATACAAAAAGATCTTATGAAAATCCTGTTAAAGTGAAATGCCAATGAAAGCTTTTTTTTCCCCCCCTACTCTCCACAACTGTTGTACATTCAGATAAATATCGGAAATGTTGGCTATCTCCGCCAATGTTATTGGACTGAGCATTAGTACAGCCCTTGATTTCTGTATACAGTATGCTATCATTTAGCACTCAAAACTTCCTTGCTGTTGGTTGGAAACTCCATCTGTGCTCTGAGCAAGCTGTGTTCCCTGTGTTTCTTGATTTACCACAAAAGATCAAAATGCTCTGCTCCAAGCTTTGCAGATAACATTATGAAAAATGCAGAAGATAAAATGTAATCCAAATATTATTCATCCTTATCCATACTACAATTGATTCATCTTGTTATTCAGACGACATTAAAATTCTAGGCTCATCTTAGCCTAAATGAGTGAATTTTCTGAAGGTCTAATCAAATTCAATATAAAATTGAAAAAAATCCTATTATTTTGAAGAAAGAAATGAGGATAAAAACTTTCAGCTGCCCTGAGAATATTGCCAAGCTCAGAAATATGAAAAACCTATTCATTAGGAATTATTAGCTTCAATGCAATTTTCTCTTTTCTCATCTATCCATTCCACGGTACAGAGTTCTTTATCTGACTTTGCACAGACAAACACTGAAGGAGTAACACAAACTCTAAAAAAAGTTCATGCAATGCATTCACCGCCATTGCTGCTTTCAGTAAAATAAAGGAAAATCATGGTCAAAATAAAGGAAAATCATGGTCAATAAACAAAAGACTCAATCCTATAATAAGGAACTAGAGAATAGAGTTTCTATGTTTTCATGTCTGTAAAATGACACTAGACTTGGCTGGGTATAATGGGACTTGGAATTAAAGTAAAATAATCTGCATGCACTTTAAAGCAGCAATAAAACCTCCAAATTTGCACCTAAAATACAAATTTTCAAATGAAGTTCCACATGAATTCCTAGTGACTGACAGAATGGACACTGGACCATAATTTTAGCATTTCATGTAGTGCTCTGTACATACACCTTTTCCTGCTTTCACAAAAATGTAATCTTGTCTCTTGCCAGAAAATTTGGCTTACAAAGTGTAGTTCAGCTGCAATGGGAATTGCATAAAACAGTTTGCTCTCAAGTAATTAAAACATTTAAAATAAAATAGTCACACCAGCAATAATCATGCCTTTCTAAAAATGGATTAAAATTAACACCTTTGGGCCGAGGATCTCTGAATGCTGTGGTCTTTACTAGTATTCAAACCAGTATCTGAATGCTGTAGTTAGTCTCTAATTTCTATAATGAGCAAACCTAAAAACCTGTATCTGGATAACCCTTAAATTAGGGATGTTTGAGGTCTGGAGCCTGATCAAGGTGTACACTCTGTGGTTTGGGCACCATCTGTGTTCCCTTCACATCTATCTTCTCTGTGGATGCACTTGTTTTTAAATGCTCGTTGCTTTCTGTGCTGTGCATACTCGTACAGAAACAACTCCACGGAGCCCACCTCTGGTACTGTCAACCCAATCAATGTGATGACCCCTCTGAAAGCTCTTCCAAACACCAGCTTCTCCATTTTATTTTTTTTTATCTCGCCTCACAGCTATTCTAACAAGAAGCTCTCTGAATCTTACAGCAAATCTCCCTGGGCTATAGGACAGGGATGTTCCTTACAATTAATCACCAAAGAGACACAGAGCTTCCTGCCTTGCTCCACCCTTGGCAAAATTCATCTCCAAAAGCTGAACGAACTAAAAAGAGTTTCAGATCTCTCTACCAGCAGTGGCTAAGTTAAAAGGGAAAACAATTCAGATGTGTCCTAAAATGAAAACTGATCTACTGGCATTTCCTTCAGTGGACATCGCTTCAATGGCTCAGGGAAAAACAAGACACTGAATTTGTAATTTCAATGCTTTTGGCAAGCCTTCAGCTCCAGACACCTCAGGGCTTTGTCCAGCCTAAGAACACAGAAGTGTAATATTGCACATGCAATTTTACGGGAATAATGACAATCCTTCATTTTGTAAGCCATGTTTGCAAAAGAGAGCACAGTTAATCACAACACTCAGAAATTAGGTATTTTCTCCAACAGACACAAATCACTTCTGCTCTTAGACCCAGGGAAGAAGCTGCTCCTCGAATGGTGAGCGGAAGGAGACACATCTGAGCCCGCCAAGGCAGTTTCAGTAAGGGCAGAGATGAGATGCATGGCAGAGCCGGTTGTCACGTTGTGACATATGTGAGATTGAAAACATGTATATGTATAAGCCTAAATCTTCTACACCTGCAGGCACACATGTATAGCTCTATAAAACTTCACTTGTGAATGAATTGAAAAAAAAAAACTGTTAATATTTTAAAGTGACTGTTCTATGCATTTCAGGTAATACTGATGACAAACAGCCACATTCTGTGTGGTCATATTGAGCACACAAGTTCATCAGCTGATTATTTTAAAGCACAGATTGTTCAATATATATAAAATGAAAATGCACCTCAGAAACTTGTTAAGATAGACACGGAAAATATATTAGTTCATGAGTACCCTTACAACTGTTCCATCAAAGCATCTTCTTCTTAGAAAAACCGCAAGATATCACGGGGACATTTATAACTTCAACAGTCTTTGATCAGGAAAAAAAAATCAAGAAGGGTTATGTTCAGCAAGAGATCCATAAGCATTAACAAAACAGATGATCCATAAATCTGTGACAAGTGGTGTGTGATAGCCAGCCCTCTTCTGACATGAATTAAAGCCCAGCATCCATTACCAAAGGGTCCTCTCAACTATTTCTAACTCCTGTCCCCACTCCAAGCTATATTTTTTCCCTTCTTCGCTCTGAAGCCACAAGTCTGGAGGGTTCTCAGTGTGAGCTGTGCCTATGTCAAAATCACTTCACACCCACAGGAAAATTTTTTAATATGAATTGGGCTTTAAAAATCTTTACCTTGATTTAGTGAGAATATAAAGTGGGGCCATAGTCAATGTGTTGTTTGTGTGCGTCGCAATGAATACTGTAACCTGAAGGATAGCTGCTACCAAGGCAACGTTAAGTACTAACTCATATTAAAAAGCTTCTAAAGAAGCTCTTTATTTGAGGCAGAGTTTTTAAAATGAGCAAAGCAACGTTATCTAGAAACAGACATTCAAAATATATATAAATACACAAGCCTTTCAGATAAACACACTTCCAGGGAGCTTTTTTTGCTGCAAGTGGTAAGTTACCTCGCTACAGCAGGGTCTGCTGGATTTTATGTCTTTTCAGGAGACACAAGTCAAGAGTGAGACCGAGGCAGTTTAGGCACGGAGTCAGCCCCAGGAGAAAGGCAGTGGGGACGCCACTATTTGCAGTCATACAGCCCAACATAAAATTGCAACACATTTAATTTTCATTTGCTAAAGAAGTCTGTGGAGCTGCTCCTGTAATTTCAAATCCATTAGCTTCCTTCGCGCCATCACTTTAAGAAGGATGAAAAAATGAAAAAGAAAAAAAAAGGAAAAGAAAGGTAGCTACAGATTTTATGGGCTGACAACTGACGGTTAAGCTACTGGTCTATTGGCTTTGAGTGCCGGATCCATTACAGATACCTAAACTACATTTTATCCATAAACTACATTTCAACAGCATTGTAGCTGCAGACTCTGCAGGAGACAATGGGAGTTGGTTCACCTCCAGGGAAGCTGGGGAAAAGTCTCCTGGAAAGCTGGCTGTGGCATAACCGCTGGTGTATATTATCTTCCAGCATAATCAGGCTTTAAGCTCAGGGAGACTTTGCCTCCTGATGCAATTGGGAAATCACATCAGAAAAGAGATTAAAATGCAGGTTCTCAGCTTCTTTTCTCTCCTGCCATTTTGGCTGAAGCAATCTCTTTGGATGACTTGATGTCATATAATACACTCACCAACTGCCTTAAAAAAATAAGCGGCTTTTGTGTACAATGGGACGTGTGTGTACAGACCTGCAAAACCACATAGATGGAAAAACAGCCAGCTATTCTTCAAACCTAAGTGAGGCCTTTCCACACAAAATCTTCTTAAAGCCCTTTCCAAGCACTATTTAATTTTGCTAAACTTTGCAACATAACCCTTCGCAATATCTCTATTTAGCAGCTGCAAAGACCGAGGGACGGGGAAATGAAATGTGCCACCTAAACGGTGCATGCAAGAGGTCTGGGTTGCCATCCTGACCCATGCGTTCTAGCTGAGATCTACAGGTAATTCTCCTCCCATGCATTTTCAAAGTATGAAAACTCAGTAAATAGGAATTACAAAGTGCTTCCAGTTTTCGAGGAAATGATTATAACTGTGATTCTCTCAGTGTGCCCAGTGGGAGATACAGGAATATTTTTACCCATCTCAGCAGCTGACGAATTTTCCCACAGATCTTCTAGGGAATTCAGATGTCTTTCCAAAGCAATAAAACCTGAGATTTTTAATACTGACATGTTTCTGTTTCTCTTAGAAAAATCTCCTCGGCCCTTTAACTCCCCTTGAAGGTTACATTCAAGCAACAGACATTCATTCTACAGGCAAAAAAGGCAGTCTCCTTTCAAAAGCAGCAGTTTTGGAAAGACCATGTGCCCGTTGCGTTATCTCCCTTTGCTTGCATCTGAGCTTTGATCTCACAGCTTTTCATCCTGGTGCTGGGAAAGACAGCTCTTTGGTGCATCCTGGGAACTGTCTGCTTGGAGCATATCGTTCCCTATCAAGCCACGGCAGGGCCATCTCTCAGCAACCATCCTTGATCCATCGAAGGCAGGGGCTCTCAGTCAGCCAGTCTGCTAACAGAACCTGTTAACGATGAACTCCTGGCATTCGACAGGACAGAGATGTTTCACATTCCAGCCTTTGATGCCTTTCGGACCTTAGCTGAAAGACATACTGTCTTCAGACATGGTGTAGAAGGGACTTCACGGGCAAGGAAACAGACTGAAAAAGCAACGTGGTTGTTTAACAAATTAAAGGAGGGGAAGTCTTATCCCAGACCATTTGGGAAGAGCTGGAAATGACAGTCATTCTTTTTAAATTTGTTCTCTTCTGTTCTGTTTCCCCTTTGCAAAACATTGTTAGAAGAGATGTGGTTGAAGGAATGAGCCAGACATTCACCAAACATGTAGGTGCACCAGAAATCCTGTATATCACAAAGGATGTTAAGGCCTTTATCTACCCTGAAGTACCTACTTAATTAAAAAAACCTCTGCCATACCTTGTCTTGAGATGTGATGGAATCTATGTCATTAAAGATGAAAAACAATTACTAAACCTGTTGACTCTAACAGTTAGGTGACCTCTAACAGTTCTTCCAGCACTATTTTCTACTATTTGTCATTTTCAAACACAATGCCTGTTTTAAATCTTTACAGGTCAGAGACATCCCGTACTTCAAGAAAGCATTTGGGATTGTTCACCCATGTGAACTAGAAAATAAGACTTATTTATCAGAACAAAAGAAGCACCTTGAGAAATCTTCTGTCACTTGTTAAAACAAAAGAGAAAAAGACGAGCTAATTAGACTCATAACGACTTATTTTCTCCCCCCTCCCTACCTTATTTTAAATAAAACCTGATGATGCAAAGTATTCCTTGGCTTCTTGCTCTGTAACCAACCGGCTCTCTGTGGAAAGAGCTTCTTTTTTTATGGCTACGTATTAAAAGTAAACCAGCCCATGCCAGGTTTGGATAAAAGGCTATTTATTTTCAACCAATTTGATAGCTGCAGTTTTCGGTAATTGAATTTTCTGTGGTCAGAGAAGCAGTAATCTTAGAAACCAAATAAATATTTTTTAATAAAATGGAACACTGAGAAACCCTATAATAATGTCAAATATGTAGCCACTTATGGATGGATAAATATTTTAAGAAATTTACATCTCACCCAATGCTTTAGGCCTTAAGCTTCCCTGGAAATTTCAAACAACACTATTTTATTTTGGGGAGGGGACGTGGGGAGAATGGAGTGTATTTAGATAACGAGCTAAATACTAATCCTTCAGTTTGCAGCAGGTTTTATTTCCAATATTTATGCAGTGGTGAATGGGTCTAATAGAGAAAAGAAAAATCAAAAAACATTTTCTCAAACCCTTTCAAGAGCATGTTCCAATTCATGTGTGCAGGTTGTACTGCAGTCACCCATGCGTGCACAAAAATTACCAACTCAGTCAGAAAGACCCTTAAAAACCTCTTCAGAGTTACAGACGTGTATTACTGCCCTGTCCCCACAACAGAAGATCATGATGAACCTTTGGGAAAAAAACAGGTTTTGTTGAAGCTCTTTTCTCCTGATAACCAGAACACGCACTTGAATGGACCCTTGTTCACACTGGTTTGTGCAAACTGGGGGGGCAGGGAGAGGTTTGACTCAGAAATCTTTCAGCAAGCTAAGGAGAAACAAGGGAGGAAGAGGACTCTTCCAGAAGAGGACTCTGAAAAAGTCTACATCTGAAGATGACTCTCCAGAAGTCTACATTTATGGGACACCTAGATCCTGGGGCCCATCCTGAATCCTAACCCAGTTTCCTGCTGCCACCAGCCAGCAACCATTTTGTAAAATCCCTGATAATTTTGCCAAGCTCCTTTTCCAAACTTGTTGTGTTTTCCTTTGGTTGGGGGTCTTTTGCTTTCAGGACATATTTATTTTCTAAAAAAGTGACAAGTCATTATGGAATAAATGGGCTGCAATAGTATGCACAACAGAGAGAACTCCAGAGAGAAACTGCATTTCCTGCAAGACGCTGTTGCATTCCAGAACTTGATGTTATTGTTCTCTCATGGTGACACCTGCTGGCAAATGCAGACTCCTGTAACAACTTCTGGAAAAGGACCAAGTGCAAAATTAATGGGGATTAGCGAGTACAGGTCATTTTTTTTGTGAAATGATACACAGGAAACTGGAAGGAACTGGAGTTATCCAGCCAAAGTAAGAAAAAACAGAAGGAACATAACATCGGGTCTTCAAATCCATGAAATGCTACTACAAAAGGGAATAAATTGCTCTCCATATCCATGGGATAAGACATAATAAAGGATTGATGATATACTATTGAAGCAACAAAGATTTGAGTAAGAGCCCCGTTTAGTGAAAGGTTCCTAACTGTGCAGCTAATGCTGTGAAACCTCCTTCAGAACAACTGGGCATACGGAGCCTCAGAGGTTCCAGTTATACTTTTTCTCCTTCCAGCATGTATGCTTGTTCAAACCTGATTGATCCATTATTCAATTAGACCAGTCCTCGTCTAATATAACCACCACTCTTCAGTCTGCATCTTCTTTTTTCTATTTTAAATGTCGATGAAAACTGAAACCCAGGTGGTTTTCAGCATGACACTCTCTGGAAATCAGGTATGAAATTACCTGTTTATTAATGATGTGTCAGGAGAATGACACGCTAACAGCCAGCTCCAGCACTGGCGGTGCTAATGGAGAAATAACAACCATGCATTATACACAATATGTATTCTACAGGACTATAACTTTGCATCCCTAGAGACACAGCTGAAACCCATATGTTTTATCTCAAAATTTCAATCCCAGAAAGCAATGATTCCAAAATGGAAGTTAAACATATGCTTGGTCACTGTTTTGCTGTATCACCTCCTTGGGATTCATGTGTGAGTGAACAATTGGCATCAGACGTGCAAAGATTTAGAATGTTATTAGTTAACACTCCAGGCACAGAAGAGCGCTGATAGTCGGATGGGGTTTTGCAAGGACATATCACACAGCTTAGCATTTCAACAAGAATCACCATTAGCATCTGACCTGGCACAGACGTGTAGTGTTCTTGGTGTCACATACAAAGATTATTAGTTCATGATTAAAAACTCTGAGTTCTTTCCACAATACCGTTCACCACATTGAACAGAGTAGAAATAAACCATAATTCACAGGAGATGTCAAAGTAAATCTTGTTCGACTGCAAGATCTTTGAAAAATCTTCAGTACACTTTCCAGTGAGTTTATCTGCCTTACAATAAGGGTCTTAGTTCCTTCTCCTTCTTTGTTCTGGAAAATTTTTGGGATAATACATGGGTCTGTCAGCAAGGAGCCAGAAGGACTGTTTGATGAAAACTTTTGCTAACGATGTATCATGTAAATAGCCACTGTGGATTGTTCTGTTATTGCCAAAGATGAGCTGCTTTTTCATGTTTGGAGAGCTTATCCTCCAAGTTTTAGTCTTCACAAGTACCTTGTAACATACAATATCAAGAACAGTTACTAACAGTTTTTCCAGGAGACGGAGTCTTTGTTATGGAGACTTCATTTTACAATATTTGCCTTGTTCAATAAGGAAAGATGTGTCTTTGAGTGGATTTGCTGGTGCAGCTCTGGGCCATCATGCAATATTTATATTCTGTTAAACTTATAGCTTTAAATGAAAGATGGAGGAGGCCAAATCCAACCTTCATATAAATGCCATTGATGTTGGGTTCTAACACCACTGGATTTACGCCAGTATTTTCCCTTGCCTCACTCTTCGCCTTTCAGAATATTTGTGGAAATGAGTAGCAGGGTCATTTGGTATTCAGCCCTGGATATGAATTATAATCTTGGTATAAGCTACACAGAAATTTAAAAGGCAAATTTTTCACCTCAGAAACACACTTTTCTTCAACCAGCCAGAAAACCCAGTGACAGATTCAGTCCATGGCTTGCAGGAGAGCAAGGGAGCACACACACGTTTCCACGCACAGACACACACAGGAGGTTTAGCAGGCCCCGCTTCAAAACCAGAATAAAAGGACAAAGTGTTCCACGCTGAGGAAGGGGGACAGCTTGGAAACTGTTCAGAAACCTGATGGGGTTCACAAGACTGGCATAATCAGGTACATAAATTTACATAATATCTGCATCAAAAATAGAAGCAGGCCACCTTTATGTTCTCCTGTACCTCTATTTAATAAGGGCTATAATGCAATTAAACGACCACATACCTTTAACATTTCTCCTCTGAGCGATTTCCTGGAGTGATTTGATTTCTGTCCCCTTCAGAGCTGTGGGTACAACAAGGCAACAGAGGAGTCAGGCAGGACCTATTTCAGCTGGGAGGTTACCCTGTCCTGAAGGATATGTACTTACCGGGGAGATTGTGTAAGACCTTGAACATTAAGGAACATTTTTCTTTTTCTTGGATTTGATGAACTAGTAATCAGACAAGATCTACAGAAACATCATAATCCTGATAGATTTAGTAGCCTTCGTATTTCTGGACATACTAAATCTCAGTCTGAATTGGTGCTCGATTCTGACCTCACCAGCTCCTATTCAGATGATAAAAGCCTGACCTAGAGTGACTTAGCCTGGGTTTTAGGGTCCCGACATCTATGCTCAGAAGAGCAAGGTTGGTCATTTTTCACAGCTGAGGCGAGAAACTGAGGTTCAATGCTGAGTGAAAGTGTCCAAACCATCAGAAACAGATCTCCATACCCCCAACACCTCCATCACATTGCAGCTTTTTCTGATTGAAATTTATTCCCCCTCCAGCTATGTACAGAGTATCTTAACACATCCAGTCTTCTCTGTTCATTTCTCTCTCCTCTCCTCATTTCATAGCTCTTCTTTCCTTTTATCTTAACTTCAGCTTAGTTCATCATTGCCAATCTAAAATATGAAGAAACACCATGTATTTCCATTGCAGCTTTTTAATAATGAAAATCCAAATATCCCTTCCTGAGCTCGAAGGAAAAGAGAGAATGTCAGATCTGTCTCTCAGCTCTGTTCTGAGGTCCTTCTCTGTTCTTCACCTCTGTGTATCCCATCAGCACAGGCACTTCCAGGAATGGTCTATGAAATGCAGCCTATCCTCCAAAGCATTCCTTCACCCTCTCATCCTGCATAACAAATAATTGCTTGAGTGTAGGGCAGCCTGGACACAGACTGGAGTTAATGCAGGGCTGGTACGCTCAGACACAGCGTATTCTATCACCCTGTATTAAATTTGCAATTGATCCTACAAGCACGAGCCTCTTTCAGCAAGCACATGAGCTCAATGCCCAGACATGCATGGTATAGGATTAGTAAGAGTTTTTCATTCTGTTCCCTGAACAGAAATGGTCACGGTTTGTGGAGGTCCCCTTGAGGAAAACTTTTTTACTCCCCCCCTAAGTGTGCTTTGAATTCAACTCTATAAAAACCAAACCATAATGCTCCTCGGAAGTACACAAAGGAAGGATTTTATGCCAATGTTTAGCTGGGTGTATTGTTAACCAGGTACAGATTTTTCCCCTCATGAGGATACATGATCAACCTATTAGGCACAGGGATGCTGTATATCAATTTAATTTTCCTAATGTTGTCCTGTGTGTAACTTCTTCCCCTGTATGGCCGCAATTACAGCAGAAGCATGTCCTGGCTGTAGGCAGAGCTGTGCATTGAAGATGATGTCTGCTCATAACCATTATTCCCTTTTTCCTCCATGGAAAAGATGATGAGTTGAAAGCTTCTTAATTTTTTTTTTTTAATTACCGATTTTGGTTATGTAGATTATGTATCTGACCACAGAAACTGCGGGGCCATGGATTAAACACACTTCCAATGAACTTTCACTGCTTCCATTTGCTGAGCTTTCTGGCCTCTTCTAAAATAACAATAGCATCTAGTCCTCAGAGGGAGGAGGTGGGTAAAAAGGGAAAAGCCAGCAACCAACTAATTTTAGCAAGTACAGCAAGTACAAAAGGAGACTCCATGCCAGAGGAACATATGGCATTTTTAGTTCACCTTAAACTCCCCCCTTGGCATTTCAAGCCCTATTAATAAACAAAACAAACTTGTTTCAGAAAACAGATGAGTAAACATCTTTGATGGCTGTACTCTATTACTGATTCACCCTCCTTCCTTTCACCCACCACCCCAGGCCTCCACTCTTTGACTCTGAATATTTTTACCATTAAGGCAACAGCGCTGGGACATGTTGTGGTAAATATCCAAAAACAAAACATGTGGCAAGGTCAAACAGCATTTCCTCAGCAGCATGGGACTCACCGTTCACTCCCTCCTCAGAACAAAACCCCCTGTATTGTAATGCTGAGGAAAACAGAGCAGGGGAGGGAGATGGAGAGCCAGGCTGGCACCAGAAATATAATTTAGTGTGCAGGTATTTGATTTGATAAAAAACCTACCTTAATTTAAAAAAATACATATATGTATGTATATATGTATATATATAATAGGCTTCTGACAAGGTTGTAATTCATTGAGAGGGGCCAGGCCCACAGTTTGGGTTTGACATGTCACTCCAACCTAAACCATGACTGGTTTTACGTGATCCCCTAAGAGGGTAGCATGTTGCAGCTGGCAAAAAAATAAACAAACCCGAGCTCTGTGCTAACAGATTTTTTTTTTCTTTTAGATTTATGCCACGAGCAAAGGAAAAACAGCAACATACTTGTGAATCGAGGTTTCATTTGGCCCCTCCATGCTTGCAGCAAGAGTATCCTACTATGGAGATGGACAGCGTGAAACACATGAGAGACGGGCCTAGAACCAGCAGGATGGGGGAGCAGATGAACAGTAGCTTTGAGGGGTTTTTTTTGTAAAAGCATCTCACAAGCACATGCACGACCCTATTTTTTTTTTTCTTTCTTTTTAATTCCCAGGGAAATCTGTGCCTCTGCTGACGTGCTGCTGAGGAGAACCTGGCATGATTCAGGTGCAGCAGTCAAGCAGCACATTTTGGTATCACTCATTAAACTTGGGTTTTAATTTTAAAACTTCTCCCTTGTTCAGAACTGTCAGAAAACCAAAGATATTCCTCTGCAGAACAGTATTTTCTTCTCTTGGGTGCTCTTGGCTAAGTGGGTGGCTTTTTTTCCAAATACTGTCTTCAGAAACAAATATATTTAGACCTTCCCCCATCTTCATTCCCCACTTCTAGGACTGCACTAAGAGTACTACTTCAGGCAAAAGTAGAGTCTAGGGAGCCTGGAAACTACTAAGTGAACTCAGTTAAGAGGCTCAATACCTGTATTTTTCTGTCAGATATGTTTTGTGCTAGCTCGACTGAGCACACTGCAGAGAGGACAGCAGTGACAGGGAGAAGACACTAAACCAAGTCCACCCCTCTGCTCCCAAGCAAACCAAGCGGACTGCTCCCAGCTCACACATAATCCCAGTCCCAGTACTGGGGCTGTCCCTTTTATAACTGGTGCATGGGAAATTACTTAATTCCCCACAGCAGACCCAGCCCTGTCTCTGCACAAATCCTTGAACTCCAGGCAAGGCTCTGTGGTTTCTCCTATTGTTTTCAGTTTGTTTTTCTTTCCAGTAGAAACATAAAGCTGCAGTGTTGGATTTGCAAGTACAGATGACAAACACAGAGCATCAGACCAGCATGTTGCTTTTCACCTTGAACATGTGAAATGTTTTAGCTGGGTGCTTAAAGAAACAAGGCTTACGTGCTAGCGGTGTACGGATTTCTCCTCCATTCCCTTCTATCCCAGAAGTTTTTAATCACTGGCTAATTTCAAGCAAACTTATCAAAGGAGTAAAGACCTTAAAGATAAGTTTCTAACAGATTTCATGAAAGAGGGAATTCGATAAGGGAGACAGCTCCCAAATGCTAAGAGGAGCCACACAAGGCAGTAGAAGGCACATTAGAAGGAGGAAAAGAGAGGGAGAGATGTTGAAGATTAGCTTTCATTAAACCCTCTGCACACAAAACTATTTGTTTATTACTATGAGAATTTTTACATCCGTCTCTCTGCTTCCAAGATCCAGGAGCTGATTCCTAGAAACACATGCAGATT
This sequence comes from Pterocles gutturalis, assembly GCF_000699245.1. Taxonomy (NCBI): domain Eukaryota; kingdom Metazoa; phylum Chordata; class Aves; order Pterocliformes; family Pteroclidae; genus Pterocles; species Pterocles gutturalis. The sequence goes on along the minus strand of NW_010133054.1, from coordinate 158,953 downwards.
TAGCTTTATATGCTCTGGTCCATAAAGTTAAACACACGCTTAAAAGATCTGGGTCTGAAATCTGGTATCACGCTGTATCATTTCAGAAACAGAACCCAAAGTAACATTTCAGCCCTGTTAGTTTCCACGACAACATCCAAATATAAACGTCTGTGGCACAGCAAAGTGTGCCAGTGTTACTGTTTTCATGATGAAAGATAGAAATTAGTCAATATCCTCAGAGCCTTAAATAGTAGGATTTTCTTTTTACAGTTTGTTGCCATACCAACGTGGTGCGATCCTACTATTTAAAAACAGCATGCACATGCACACGGACAAACAGAAAAAACAATTTGTTTTCCAGCACTTTTGTCCTTATTGCAGACACAAGCACTGATTTGCAGAACAGCAGCAGCTTTGGTTCACGTGCCTCAGCTTCATATTCTATAAGTCTAATATAACAGTGTGTCAAATGTTTACTTTGGCGATACTGATTCCTCAAATCCCCTTTTTATACTAATATTTAAAATGGGAAAAGGCTTTAAAAGAATGGGTGCAAATTACTGGCTCAAAAGTTTTATTAGGCTTCCAGCTGAGCATTGCTTATGCTAAGAATGGGGGTTTGAAAAAAGCAGTGTTTAGGCTGGTTTATTGGGGTTTATTTTCCCTAAGACATTGCTACTGCAATCCTATAGGAGCAGGAAGAGCAGCAGGAGGGACAGGGGGCAACAAACGTATCTTTTTCTCCTGTAAATCCCAATAACTGTGATTACTTACAGATCATAAAGACTGACCTCTAAACTATCCCAATTACAAAAACTAAGGAAAATTCAGCTCAGCAGAAATGAGATGGACTTCCCAACAGTAATAGCCATCACTAAAAATACTCTTTCTTGTATTTTTATAAAGATATTTAGGAAATTCTGGGCAAACGTTTTGTTGAAAACTCACAGTTTATAAAATTTCACCCAGCTCAGTTGTTAAGCTCAGGGAGATGGGAGCAAGACGTCTGTGCAGATGGATGGCTGAAGAGGCAGAATTAGCCTGTCTGGATTTTCAGGTATTTACAGGAGCGCAGTTTATGGTGTTACTGTGACAATTTCCCTGAATTAAGCTACCTTATCACTTTAAAGGGTTTATCAGCTCAGGAACAGTCCTGTGGTTGTGCAGCAATGCTGGCTCACATGGAGCTGCTGTGGAGCACAGGCAGAGCATGATGTGCTCGTACCTGTCTTTGTAGGGTAAGAGAAGAGCCCTCTGGTCACTCCACACAGTGACTGGTGTTGTGGGAATGGTGACTGGCATTGGAAGTTGTCTCTGGTGGTTTGCTGATCTCTGTGGTGTGACTGAACTGAAATTGTTAGGAACAGTAAATTCATTGGTGGCAGTATTATTGTGTGTCTTTCTCCTCACCTGTAACGTTAAGGTTGTAGGACTTGAACCTGCCATGTCTGAAACAGATCTGACTCTGCTACCAATGAAGTCAACAGTGAAATTTCCATTTACTCAGCAAAGGAGAATCAGGTCTTCACACAAGGGCATTAACAGCACTGGATTCACTGGAGTTACCCATTGAATTGCAGTGAGAGTGCTGCATGCTTGCAGTGACAGGGTCTCAGTTTTAGATATCAGGATGTAGGATCTAGGATGTAGGTTGGTATGGATGTAAACGATTTACCTGCTGCTAACGAGCAAAAAAAGAAATATTTAGGATTTCAGGTTTTAGAAAACAAAAATCTACCACACTGTTCAAATACTAAAAAGCAGACCCCATTAATAGTCCCTCGCCTTACAACAGCATTTTTTGATGCTGATTCAATGTACTTTACAAAGGAGTTCATCTCCATTAATCCATTTTGCAGAGAGTAAAACCAAGCCACATGAAAGAGGTACAAAGATCAGAGTACACAGAGACAGGGCACACTGACATAGTCAATGAAGGCAGAAGACAACTTGAAGAGCAAATTAGACATGTTTTTAAAATTCAACAAGCAGTTTTAAATTATTTAAGGCACTGTTTTCTTACCAAGGATTAGAAATGATATTTCAAATACACCATTTTAGCATGATGCTACCTTTATAAATGAAGGGTTTCTCATGCTGTTCCTATTTTTCTGCCTGTACTAAAAGATGACTTTCAAGTATTTTGCCTATCATTTTTAAAGAGAAAAAAAAAAAAACACCAAGCCTGCAAGAACAAAGATGACACTTCAAAGCCTTCATCAGAGAAGGAAGTGCTTTCTAGCAAAATTCATACACTTTTGTCAATGAAACCTTTGTCAGACAGTTCCTCTCCTGCCTTGGCTGCTGTATGGTTAAAGATATAAAAGCAACTGAAGACAGAAGAGAAAGAGAATCCCTGAGAGAATGAAAAAAGTCATGTCCCAGCAAAGTCCTGTCTTTGCCCTCAGTGTTTATCTGACATACCGTTATTGATAGCTCTTTTTCCAACTCCCCTGACTAAGGGAGCACATATACCTTTTATTGCACTGAAGTTGATTTAAACCACCCTGGCAATTTGTGAGGCTGTTTTTCACTTATATAAGGAAGTTCTTGAGAGGAGTTTGAAGCAATACAGTATGGTAGTCAAAACCAAGGCCATTTCAAAAAGAACTACATTTCCTCAGGCTGTCCATATTTTTTTGTTTTCCTAAAAACACCGGAGACCTTTGCAACTTTGGTAGGAAGAAGGCAGATAAATGCAGTGGGCTTTGGGTCACTCCAAAACATCAGGGCAATTCATTCCCTTTTGACCCTCAGGTCTCAAGTCTTACCGCAGCTAACAGATTTCTCTTCCCAGCCATCTGGAGTGCCATGTGTATTTTTCTGGGAAACAATTTTCAATTCGTTTAGGTACTAAAATGATTTTGGGATCTCCATTCTGTTTTATAACATCTTCTGGGTAATGCCCATCTGTGCAATTGTCTTGTACCACTTGCTAAACAACAACAGTGTTCACAGTTCTCTTTAGTGCCCCTTTTCAGCCCCCCACAAGTAACATGCAAAGAACTAACTCATTACTCATGTTGGCAATGGTCCTGCTCTTCTGGACTATTGGAGCAACATTTTACCTAAGGTTTGGTTGGCTTTAACATTATTCACTTGAGTTTCTCCTGATAGCTATTACCCCTAACAAGTTTCCCCTCAATAACAAGTTGCTTTTGACCTAAACACACCTGGAGATTTCACCCTTATATTTCACCTCTGACCTATCCCAATATAGCTGACATTTTGCAATTATCAGCAATTTGTTAGCTTTATTTTTGTTAGCACCCAATTATGCAAATAATAGACTTCTAATAGATCTGCTCCTATTGGGCTGCAAATTTGTAGAAAAGTGTTTCATGCATGAACGACTGTGATAGCCTGGGTCCATTTTGTATGAGCAGGAAATGAGAATTCAGAGAATACTTATCCTGCGCAATCTCTGCTGGGTGGTAGAAGGATACTTAATACTTTTTTCATTAACTCATACGAGAACCTACAGCCTAGATGTAGCCTGTTTCATGAAGCTGGACTTCTCAACATTTAACCTCCCTGTTCTTAAAAGCTCACTACCCTGGCTATATACCCTCAGCATTTCTCCAATAACAAGGGAGAGCCAAGATCTGAGATACTGTCAAATGCCAACAAAACCCCCACATTTTCCTAAAAACCATGAGAATGTACTTGATCTGGAGCAGGTCCACCATGTAGGAGAAATCCCCAATTTCTTAATGCAGTGAGCTCTGACAGGGAACAGAGTAGAGCTGTACCCTGAACGTGTCTACATTGGCTTTTGCGGTTGAATATACTGTTTTGTTTTTTTCTTTACAGGCTCTTTGCAGCTTACTATGCTGAATACAGAACAGCTGATCCCATCACATCCTGCCCTTTATATATCAAAAGGGTTTTCAACCCACAGCATTTCACATGCACCAACGATGTATACAAAAACCACTGAAAACAAGGGCATGCTGGGCCCTGTTTCCCTACCTTTCTTCACCCACAGCAGCACTCAGCTCTATTTGACGTGTCAAGTTCACCATCCTCCCAACAGCAAACAAGTCCTTTCCCAGCCTTGTGACCTCATCCACTTCCCTGTCAAAAGATTAAGGCACATTTTCAAATGCTTTGGGCTATTTTTAGACTGCACTGGAGACATTTGGGGAGGAAAGTAGCTAGTGTTCTTTCTTCATAATGTAATAATCTCTGTGTCTAGAAAAACCACTCAGATTTGAACGTCACTTCAAATAATTACCTTGGGTAAAGCTGGATTAGCTGCATCAGCCCAAGATGTTGTTGCCCGAATTGCCTCCCTCCGGAAAGGGGCTGCAGTGACTCTTGTGGCTGAGAATGTGCAGCCACAGGATGCAGGACGTGGGCTCTTATCTTGACCATTGGGAGATGCTCTCTTTCAAGTGTCCTGAAAACAGGAACAAAAGCACTGGAATCAGAAAACAGATGCAACTGCTGTGTTGAAATCTGAGGAGGTCAAGAGCACCGAGCTGTGGGCTGAGACCCTGGACTAAGCTCTGAACAGGGTGGGAGGTCCTAGGTAGTGCCTGGATTCACTTTTACACGGCGAGGTGCCTGCTTGAAGGGCAAGTTGAGGCACAACTCCACTGCAGTCATGAGTATAACCCTTCCACCATGGCTATCCTCCTTCCTGCTATACATCCAACTGATCCAATTTCCACTAACACGGACAATTCTTCCCCATGTCCCACTCAACAGTTTCTGGAACAAAACAGTCCCTGAAACCACATGGGGTATATGCGCAAAAGACAAAATTCATAAGATACAAAAGGCACACAGCACCAATTATTATGAGCAGTCATTTCAGAACATTTTAATACTGCCTTTTTCAATTTGGATAGTGGAGAGGAAAGATGAAGGCATGTCACATACCTAGGACCTGAATTCTGGAAGTGGTGGGGGTAAAAAGCATAGACACATTCACAAACTGCTCCATGCCTTGTCTGCCTCCTGTGCAAAAGCAGCTCTTACAGAGGCTCACGCAGAGCAGGTATTTTTGCCCACAAGAATGGCAGGTCCCTGTGCAAATGGCCAACCCACATGTGCACTGTGCTGTTGTGACAATGGTGAAAGCAATGAGGGAACATACACACCTGTCTCCCTCTCTGAATGTCACTGCATGAGTAACTTTTTGAAAAATAGGGTCCTAAACAGGGCAAGTCTTTAAAAACAGTGTCACATGATAGGATGGGCACAGGAACAGCACCAATGTGTTTTACAACCCTCATTTAACCGCTGATCCTCAACTGGACACCAGCAAATTTGTTACTCTGTCTTATTCTCTCCCTCCTCTCTAGGAACTCAGTAAGAACTTCTATTTTCATCAGGTTCCATCTGAAAGCTCGACAGTAGTCACCAGGCAACGAGCGGAAGGAAGATAATTGAAACAAAGCAAAAACCCAGACAAAACCAATCACAGAATACCAAACTAACACAATAAAGACATCTTTTTTTTTTTTTTGTTTGCCCTTCCTACAGAATGAAACATTAGAATATTCAAATACAAAGTCAGAAAAGAGAATTCAAGATAGCCCCTCCCAGGATCACCCTTGATGATCTGCCCACTTTGCCAAATACTGAATTTGCTTCCAGCCATGCTTGGCAACTCTCCACCATGAATATGTACATTTGAACGCATAATGGTTATTGCATGTCACGCTCGTGGGCATTTGGCCCATGTAGCACTCTGTTTCCCCATATATAAGTACATGAAATATAAGACTAAGTAAAATCTGAGACATTGTGGAAACTGATGAGGGCTTGAAGGAGCTCCTGGAATAAAACTTGAGCCCCTCCCCACTCAGAGCAGTATTTTTAGGAAGTCGATTGAGAAATGTTTTCCTTGCTCCATTTCCATGTTTACTGGGATACAACATTGTTACACTCGATTGCATCAGAAAACATGGAAACAGCTCTACAAATTGATCCGACCACAGGATCTCAGAGGAATTTGCTCCTTGTCTCCAAGGAGTTTACCCAGCATAAACAATGTCAAATAAATACAAGGCAGCCCCTGAGAGAGTGCTTCTCCAATAAGCTTCATAAACATCAGAATATTGATAAATCTGTTAGGCAACTTTGGATTGATTTTATGATGGTATAATTCTCATAAGATGTTGGATATAGCCATTCATAAAATTATAGAATATATTGGACATCAAACTCAAATTTGCTATATTTTAGGAAGAGATGGTATAACTGAAATAATGATGGGACCAAAAGAAGGATAATATGCACGGTCTCCTCCCAAGGTCTTTAAGTGTCTAAGCCACTTCAGGAGATGTAACTGCACTCTAGTTTACCATTTCCTGATGGTTTTTAAGCACCTAAATTCTTCTGAGGTTTTGAACTCAGATATTTATGCCAGAATAGAATCCAAGGTAATTGATTAGCACGATAATGGGAAACATAGCAGCTTAAAAATTTCTAGTTTGAAATTAGGATCTCTTCAATAACAAAGTATAAAAATGTACAAGCGTGGATTTTCAGACATTTGAGTTGCCTTTGCATGTAATCAATTACAAACCAACTCAGCTTTGGTTCCATCTTAGCCAAAAGATCGTTTTTGTCATACAGGCAAACTAATTTTTCCCAAGCCAAGAATTTCCCCTAACTCCTACCCCACTCTCTCTGTTTCTTATCTTGTGTTCCCCATTAGTTTCAATTCCTCAGCACAAAAGCTAGATGCAAATGGAATTCCCTTTCCAGAAAAAAGACACCTTCATTATAAAATAATGATGGAAACTATTCCAACAGGGACAAAAAGTGAACAACAAAATGACAACAACAAACGTAATATAAATTAATTTATGTAGAAGGATTTCCAAGCCCAGTTAAATCTTTTTTTGTTTGAAATTTTAAATATTTATTTTATTTCTGATTTTGTCTTCAATAGAGAGCAAAAAAAATAATATGAAGCTTCAAGGTGGGCAGCCAGGAAGCTGTCATTTTGATTTTCCTAATAGTGAACCGACGTTTTTTGGCAAAACTGTAGTATTCTCCAGGACAAATTTTGATTTTGCAAAGAGCCATTTTCTATCAGAAAGTTATTCTGATGGAAAATTGCCCAGTAGACCTATTCAGTGCGTGTGGTAACATTAAATAAGAAGTTACAGTCTTTCAGGTAGACTTGTAAGACTGCTTTTGCCATTAGAGTGAACAAGCAGTCTTCCCCATCATGCCCAAGTAAACCTGAGAATCAAGAGGCTTTAGTAACAGAAATTCATCGCCTAATACGAGTGGAAATTAGGTCCTCATTGTGAAGTCCACTAGATATAAAACTCTGCAAAAAGAGTGGTTCATTCAAAAACTAGGATGGGCCACACATTAAAAAATAGGGTAATAGCATCTGTTTGTTACTACTTTGTAACCCAGGACCTGCAATCATGCAGTTCATAAACTTCTCAAAACAGTAAATATTCTTATCAGTACCCTCCCCGCTGTAAGCTAAGGAAACCGAGCCAGAGATGAAGTGTCGGGGCCAAAGCTACAGTGGTTCCGTCACAACATCACAAACAGAACCCACAAATCCTGTCCCCCGGCCCTCCGCCCTCCCCTCTAACCACGAGCCCACACTCTGCGGGTACGAATCGAACGGCTCCTGCAACGAGCCGGAGCTGGAAGTGGTTGACTGATCACGTGGCAGCCAAGCCGTTCCCAGAGTTTCCCCATGAGAATGATGTCTGAGCAGGCACAGACTTTGGCAGCAATTTTCAATTGTTCCTAGAGGCTGGCACACAGGGATAATTAGAGAATATAACACATATATAAAAATAACTTGTTCTCTCCTCCACCCTGTACGTGGCAGACTGTCCGTATAGACATTGAGATTAACTTTTTCACCTGAATTGGAACAAAGTGTTTTGCTCTTCTCTTTC